>NC_134756.1:909090-1212121 GCF_050436995.1 Anticarsia gemmatalis | reverse complement strand
CTAAACACTTCAACATCTTGGTAGATTTATGAAAATTTATGCGGAATCGGTGCGGCGAAACGTTACTTTCTTCGCACCAATATTGCGTCTGTATTCTGAAAAATATTACATTTCATTCTCATTCAAGATTAAAAATGAATGGAGCAAGATTTGATTTCTGTTTTAGCACCGAATCGTGGCTAAACTGTTATTTTGTATATCGGTAAAAGAACTTTTACGAGTTTTCTGTTGGTGCATTAAAATTTATGAATTTTGCCTCCTTTTTCTTTTTTGATTTCGTTTGACTTTTGGACTTTGACAGCTAGTGATTTTGGCGATTGATGTTTGAAAGCTTGAAAAATAACGAATATTATTTTTTTTCTGTACCTTACTTGTCTTAAAAGTAAGTTTTATTTCATACCTCACTAGAAACAAAATCTCTACTAGTACGATTAATGCGTCAGTAACTTAATCCATCTGTCTATTTTTCATGCCTAAACCACTGAACCAATTTCGATTGTCCAGGCGGGCAAGATGTAGTTTCAAATAAATAATATGCAGTTGAGTACGTACGTTAAAATCCTTCGGAAATAAAGTAACATATATTAATATTCATCCCACATTCAAAATTCAGCGTTCCCTAGGCCTATATCAGCAAAAACCGTTTAAAACTGAAACTTGAACATTAAACTTTTATACTCTGAGACCTGACAGTTTCTTCCGTACAAAGTTTCAAGGAACATCATAAATCATGTTCAGAATATACTTTTTGTAATTTTAGTAGTAAAACGTGTCGTGTGATAAATTATTGCGTGGGTACTAATCAATCAATTTATCTCTCAAGTCTAAGGATTAGGTAAAATGGGATCCAATCTTCAAGACTTACTTAACTATATATAATATCACGCCTGTTATAACCGAAGGTTTAGACAGAGGTGCATGAACCTCCCCCCCCCCCCTCCTACCTTTCAACAACAATAATGTAAGTTCAACTTAATAGGGGGCGAACCTATTATCAAACTTCGTAATCAAACTCCGAGTTACTTTTGAGAAATATTTTGAAGAAAGACTAGGCTCACATATTATTATAATTACGAACATATTTATAAAAGAGTATTAACACAGTCGTACTATCGTTAGTCGTAGCACCAACATAAATACGTATTAAAATAATATAAAAGAATGCTCTTAAATAATTTTCGCACTCATAAATTACAATAAATATCCGAAATGTTTTTAAATGTCAGTCCACATCACGCGGTGGTCTGACCAGAGGAACCGAAATGTTTGGACATAATTCAGAGGTCGCATTGCGGTTTTATTACATGCGGTTACAAATAAAATTGTGGGATATATTTTATTTATTTTTGTAATAATTTGGAGTAAATGTATAGAAAATGATTTTTTTATGTGAGATATAGCAAACAGTAAAGAAAATATATTTTTATAGAATCATATTTTTTTATACAAGGACGCAGCAAAATTTTGTCATCGCGGATTCTTTTACGAAAAACAATTTCAACTGCTCATAAAGATAGTATTTTCGTTAAATCTCATTCAAAATTTTCTTTTCCTTACGAAAATCAAACCCACACTACGTGTATACTAACAAACATAACAGCATAGCAACCGTTACCACAGCGACACAGAACAAAAAACATACAATTTTCTTTCTCAATTTCTTCGAAGTACGTGTATCACCCTTTCTGACAGCTTCCAATATTTTTTACTTGAACCTAGAACACGTATAAAAATACTAGTTCTACGGCCTCGCTTCGGTTACGTAAGACTGAAATATCTTATTGAAATCCAATAACAAACCTTAGAAAGGCTGGCTGACAAAGCCTACTAATAAAAGGGAATAGTGCCTACATGAACAGGGATGTCACACATCCGGGATTAAAATGCCTTGTTTAATCTAACCACGACGCAGGTGGCTTGATGATTTAACGGCATTTGCGGGTCCATCGTGGCGGAGCTTGGCACATGATAGACAGATTTGGAAGGAAAGAGGGGAGGCCTTTGCCCAGCAGTGGGATACAATCATAAGGGGCTAAAAAAATCTAACAAATTCGGCTGTCCTGCCTCTACTAAAAGTGTATCCGACTGCAGCGCAGAGATCTCAAGTTAGAATACCGTTTGAACCAAATCTATTCCTGATTTGGCGGATGTACCGGTTATCCGTCCCACCGAGCTATCAGAGTGATGAAATAGAGAGTGTACCTGTGTATTCTGCACACTGTAATACACTGTAAACAAAGTCCCGCACAGTTATTCACTGGTTCGGCACTTCACAATCGGCTTGGAAGAAATTAGTTATTTGGTTATTTAATTTTTTTAAAAGGGTAAAGGTAAAGTAAAGTATTTTCCAGTCTTTAGGCGTGTACATATTATATGTGAAGTTCAACTCGTTTATAATCAGTAGCCAGCCCTACACAATCGTTCTCACATTTTATCAACAAGTTTTCGAAGAATTGCTTTCGGTTTGATCTTTGTAGGTATTTCTGGTATGTTGGAATGATTGCCATGTTTGGCCTCCGTGTTCCGTCGTTGTAATGTTTCCGGGAAAGTGATATAACTCTTCAAATGGTGAAAATACTAAGAATTATGATTAATTTGGATGACTTTTAGGGGTTTTGTATGGAAATATAGCCTTATTGTATTGGTTAAGGATACAATAATTAACCACAGTCTACCCATATACGAATAAGACGCGATTTTATGACGATAGTATGATTACCCGTGACTTCGCTCGGGTAGATTTTTTAAGTGCAGTAGTATGTTCTTCTGCGAACAATTTTTAGTGCAATATTGATCGACTCTGTTGTTTAAGCGCAGAGTCTATCGCAAACAGAATAACTTATATTACCTCTATGTTGCCAGATGTATCATTTCGAAAGTATTATTTAACAAGTGAATTTTAATGTTAAAATCTCTATAAGTACTGTAGACATTTATTTCAGCACTTGATGGAATAAAAATCGCCCTACTATTTTCCTTTTATTTTTCCTAAGCTTATCACCACACAGAGTTCCACAACAGAGAGCTAATTAAAACACAGCCAACTCTACAAACCTTTCGACGCGTGTAAAATACTGGCAAGTAGATAAGAGTTTATACATTGACATGGCAACATTTGTCCTCAAAGAGCAGTGTTGTCAGTCGCAGAGCGTCAAAGAGTTGCCATATCCGAGTAAACATGAGTAGTGTATCGGAAAAGGGAAAAAAGTCGTGCAAGGTAACTGTGGCACGGGGAAGTTTCACTTGAAATATTCTTCTTCTTTCTTTTAGAATTGCAAAGCGGTGACAGTTGCATTTGTGTTGTTAAGTGATTTAACATCATGATAACATCTTAATTGAATGGTTGTACCGTTCATGTAAATTTTCAACTCAATGTAACGACGTTATCGAGCACATGTTAATTTTTATCTATCACTAGCTGCCATGCGCAGCTAACTTACACAATTTTATTATATATAATTATATAATATAGATTATATGCAATTAGAAAAATAATCTCCATTCTGAACTATTTTGGAAACCAATTAAGGTACTTCAGTTGAATTCAGGCAGGAAATCTAAAGCGGATTTCACGAAAAACCCTTTGATTACTACCAATATATACGTAGATGTTTCTAGGCAACTTCTTAGCGAGAGTACAAATAAACCATAAAAAAAACAATACCAACAACTCGTTCCACACAAAATTCTGTTCTAAACAGAAAATGCTTCATCATTTAAAAGAACTTGCAGTACCTAGAAAACATTGAAAGCCTTTTGTCTCTTAAACAAAACATGCACATATTTGTTCTAGTAAAGTAAAACCTACGTTTTTGTGGAAGCAATGCCGGTGGGAGCGTACACAGGCATTCAAATAGGCATGCCCTAAATATGTGACAACCCACGTCTACGGTACTACCTACGCTCTCGTTAGTATGTCAATATACGCTAGTACGATGAATTACGCTGAGTTTTTCCGTGGGAGTCCGTTTGATAATGTGCTGTGTCGTTAGGGCTTTAGACTAATGTTTAAGTCGAAAGTGAGTAGTGACTGGGAGAAATACAGTTTGAAAAAGAAGGATACAAAGTAAAGACTCAGTAATTGTCTAGTATTTGTTAGATTTATGATGTGAATGGAGCAAAGAAAATTTGCATAGTTTAGCTTATCCATTCGAAACGTCGTTTTATTTGACTTATGTTTTACATAGTTACTTTTGGCAGTCCATTTTATTTTAGTAATCTAAGTGATTTTTAGTCTAATGCCCAAAAATATCATAGAATTCCTTCTATCTTCATGGTTTTTAAAAACAACGGTTATATGAGTGTAATTGAACTTTGACGACCTACGCTCCTCGATGTGTTTATACTTCGATCTTATACTTAAAAAACAATCAAAGCATATAGCAACGCTATATTTCTACAAAAACCACTAGCCATAACATTTTTTAACAACATTATTATCCACTTATCTTGTATTATGCTAAACATAATTTCTACGGTAATTGGCTCCCTACCATGTTAGAACAATGTTAGAAATAACAAGCATTTTATATAAGATGTCCTTGGTATATTATTATAACCATGTAGCAGTTTGAACACGTAATAAGGTTATTCATGAATACCCAGGAAATCCGAGATGTCGAAATGACAGCCTAATGATCAAGTACTCAAGTGACATTAAATATTTGGTCGGGGAAAAAGTCTTTTCGCATTATAGTATGTACGAACTTGTAATATTATTACTAAGTAATAATATTTAAAGCTATATATCTATCGCCACAACACACACCACCACTGCGCCACGGAGGTCAATGGTCAAGTTAGTATTCTTGTATCTACTTGCGCTTTGCTTTGAAACTTTGTTACTACAATTCAATATTCAACCTCTAGATTTTTGATGAAAACCCCGAAACCACCGCATCCCTGCGACACATACATAATGTATGAAGCGTACATACAACTGTAGTTAAAAATTTCATTAGCATAGTTCCGTTGTGCTCGATCAACATGCCAAATGTTCTGCATTGCTGTATCGGATGACCGAGTAAAGGAGTGCGTACATTGGTTGATGCAATTAGTTGGGTAGCTAATTAGCTTGTGTTAGGCTTAAGACATATTTTAATTGTTTTTTTGGAGATGACTAATTGAAGCAGTTGAAAAATATAATGGAACCTTTAAAAAATCTTATCGTCTTTTTACTATTTTTAAATATTACTAGTGGTAGTCCGACAAATTAGTAAAAGAATGATATAGAAATTACTATGCTGTACATTGTTTTCTCCTTAAGATTGTAGTGATTAACACATTACGTCAAAGCAGTAATGTACTGAATAGTGACCATCGAATTAACGTACACGTCAACAGAGATACGTGGTACAGATCTCTCAATTGTGCTTTCAATATCCAATCTTCCAATCTACCACAGTTTACAAATTGGATAACAAAAGAGCTACCAATAAGTTAGATTAAAAACAATCAAAACACAGACTGTATACGCAGTACGTACAATACGTTTAAAACAAACTTCAATTTGGGAATTCGACAAATTTGTATTTGAAAACGTAAAAAACTAAAACGTAGTAACGAATTGATTAAAAGTTGAAGTGAACTCTAACATTTACTTGCTAGTGTAAACGAAGCCTTAGGCATGAGATGTATTGAATTCAAACACTGCAACAGTACCTGTTTGTACAGTGGATAACCTTGGTTCAAATTTTTGACTTAATTAACAATTTTAACGAGAGAAGTGTTTTCCTACCGCTTTATTAACTATCGGCTATAAAATAGCCGTCAAAAATATTTTAATACAAAAGGTTATAAACGCGCAAAAATCTGTTGCATTTTATATTATGTATACAAGTCGCAAGTTTTAGAAATCTTTCACCCATGAGAAAACGTTATTATTTGTTTAACATCAAATTTTTACAAAAACTAAGGATTTTTTTAGCTTGCTTGAAATGACATACGCTTGTTCCTGGTTACAATATGGTAAAAAAAGGTGTCAATGGAAGTGTGGGCCTAACTGTCCCGCTGAACGTAGGTCTTTGTTCATTATGGTGATAGGGGAATTATGCGACGTTACAGCTGAGAACTTTGCATGCCTTTAAGTATTGTTGTTCAAATGACTTTCATCTTTCAAAATTCGTCGTAAGGTAACAAAATGTTACCTCTGATTTGACATTTTGGCGCAGGTTGCAATAGGCTAGCCTATAACTTATCGTACGCCCGCAAAAAGCCGATATCAATGTATTGTGATAAAAATGCTTTACTCCATCACGCGTATCCTCGCGGGAGACTGTTGTAAAGCCATTAGCCAATCAGGTTGATGTTCACAGTGCACTCGATCAACGCAACGTCAGATGTTCACGAAAAACACGTTTTTGTTTTTATGTTGATTGTCTATCTGTTACGTGATGGAAATGTAAGGAGTTTTGTTCATCTTATAACGTTTTTGATAATAAAGAATTGTGTAGGGTGATGAAATAAAATATTTGGTGCATTACAAATTTCTGTCCGCGACTTCAAAAAAGCCACCAGTTAATTTAAATTGTTATAGCAGTTTAACACTAAAACGCAACAGGCTTACGCACTTTCACAACTAGTATAAGACATACATAAAAACCCAGTTGTAAAGCCATTAGCTTGATGTTCACAGTGCACTCGATCAACGCAATGTCAGATGTTTACGAAAAACACGTTTTTGTTTTTATGTTGATTGTGTATCTGTTTCGTGATAGAAATGTAAGGATATTTGGTTTATTATTCACAAATTATTGAGGATTTAGAAATAATGTGTTTAATGTGTATGTTGTTAAAAATGTTTTATATTATGTGTTTTATGTAGTTTAGAAGTGTGGTAAAGTTTCATGTTTGAAATTAAATGGACTGTGTGCTGATATGTCGTATTAGAATATGTAAGAAAAGGGCAGGGATGTATTTCCACCTGTAAGACAAGGGTAGGGACAGACACATAAAACTTATGAATACTTTTTCTAAGTGCCTACGTATATAAATATAAATATACGTATAATTATGGTAGGAGATAGTATTACACAAAAAATACAAAAACCAACTCAACTTCATCATTATTACACATCGTACTTACAGGGGCAATGAACTTCCGAATAAAATGCTACCTCCAAATTTTCATAAAGTAAAAGAAATCTGATAACATATTGAGCAAAAACATTTCGTATAAAATTGTCCCTAAAATATTTCTTCCATTGTGTTCTTTATTAATTAAAATACCAATTATTCGTGTATTTATTCAATAAATCACTCTTTTCCCTCGGGAGCGTTAAACAATTGTTTGATATGAGAACAAACACAAACAGTGTTCTTGTTCCGAGAATATAATCGATGGAATATCATTGAGCGAGTTTAATTTACTGTAGAATATTGACGGAATATACTACTAGTTGCTATCAACTTTCTTAGACAAATTTATAAATTATCTTCATAATACTATGTTATAGATGTTTTGACCTAGTTACACAGACAGGCTCTCATAGCCAGTTGCGCTCACCGGTCGGTAAATGATCAGTGATGACCGCATATGGTATTTGAACTGAGCTTCTCTGTGCTTCGGAGGACACGTAAATAGTCGGTCCCGGTTGTTGTCAATTGTCATTCAGTCATGTCAAAGGCCTTACGGGCAGCTTGAACAACTTTGACACTAGGTTGACCACTTACCATACGACAAACAAAAAAAAAACAAAAGAGCGTTTAATTTACTGTAGAATTGTGATAGAATGAATAATACTAGTTGCTATCAACTTTCTCAGATATTTATATAACTTTAGTTTCAAGTACGTCGCAGTGATTACGTCACCACGCCGCTACCATTGCGTCGGGAGGTCGTGCGTTCGATTCCCATATTATCTGGTACCTCATATCGTCAAAAAAAGAGTTCAATGGTTGACGAATAAAACCTAGCACTAAGACAAAATTCCAAAAATATATATTAGCACGTGTACTTTTCAAGGAATTCTGAAATAAATAAAGCTACTAAATTAAGGTTTCCATGAAATTATAATTCTATTGAAGATGTTTACTGGAATCAATTACCAATCAAAGCACAATGGGTAATCGGTAATATAAAGAAGACTTGATTCCAAGAATATATTATTATACGTAATTTACGAAATAATAGTGTTTTAGGTACATAAATAATACATAAGATTTTTTTAGTCTTTGTCTAAAGATAAATAATATTTTAACATCATAAATAAATATTTATCATAAACGCGATTACATTTACACGAATAATTGTATTGTTTGTAAACCGATTTCATAAAAAGAGGTTATGTATTCAACCCGTTCGTATTTTGAACAGTCTGTTATACAGAAAATAGGTAAACTACATTTTTTTTATGAAAAGCTTCTACTGTAGCGCATTTTTTTACAGTCGGTTTTGTTGAGTATCGAGAGTTAGACCTTTAAAATGTACTGCCAAAATAATTCCAACGAAGCCCGGTAGATGATCTGATCAGACTTTCATGCAAAATGTTTCGATAGCTAGCCGGTTATCGATAATGGTAGAGAATTGAGCTTCACATCCATTTCGGTGAGAAATTTTGTTATTAGAATTCATACCTTTCAGGAAAATTTATATTACAAGAAAAATCGTCTCACTTTAAGGAATAAAAAGACAGCCCTAAAAAGGTATGTATAAATAAAACAGTACATAACTGTCCTTTAACGACCTACAAACAGATATTTATAGGTTGAACGTCCTCAGGAGTCGAACTTGAGACCGTCTGGTGTCACGTCCCGCTGTTTCAATTGCCATCGCTACCTACTTTGAGAGACGTGCGTCTTCTTGTGGGTAAAGAGCCGGTTTACTAGAAAATTAAGGTTTTTTTTTCATATTTTGTACTTATTGATGTAAAATGGGGTTGGATATATAATTGAAATCGTTAAGGATTTCTTGGCAATAATTAAAAACGTAAAGGCTATAAAGTATTAAATTTCATTCACAATATATGAAAGAATTAAAAAAAAAAGAATAGCGTTTTCACGGGATAGGCCAAAGGACCCATCTGTCCCACTGTTGCGGCTACAACAAACTTAAAATCAAAAAAAAAATACCATTCTCCTTGTGATGAAAGTGACTGAAACTAGTTTTTTTAATATTTTAACCACGACTGAGATAGTTACAAATGAAATACAAAATGGATAAACTATTATTCGATAGTTGTAATAATAGTTACAAAATAAACCGACCATATAAAATAAACTTTCTTCGTAGCCTACTCTCAGGCTACGCCGAGCGCTACGAGGCTGCTACGAAACGACTTTTATCTACGAAATCATCGTAAAGCTACGCTTCTAGATTTTTATTTTCTGCGAATTTCCCTTCTCAGTGAAATTACTCTTCGATATTTTGCCAAAGTTGTTTGAAATTTGTTGAAAATGTTTGATTAAAAGATATGGGTTTTCAGGTAAGGAATCGTTGATAATATAATTTGTGTAATATTGAAGTTTTGTCTGAGTTTGGATTAAAGGCTTTGATAGCGAAGGTTTGAGATTATGATAGTTGCTATGGTGATGTTTGTTAGTTCAATGAGTGTTTTAATAGGATCTAGATAAAATTTGGTGGGTGTTTATAGGTTGGTACGTTACCAACCACTTTACAGTCTGAAAATATAATTTCAGTTCCTTTAAACCTTATCTTTAATGGTTTAAAGAAACTGAAATAATCTTTTCAGGCTTAAAACCGGTTTGTGTTTAAAGGCTACGTAGATATTTTGTTCAAGTGCTTATTAAGAAGTGATAAAATTGATTATAAACTTTATTCAGAAATGAATTCATCATTTTTATAAAAAATAAATTAGCCGAAGATATGCCGATACTCGGCATATTTTTTTTGTGATATGGTTTTTTTAAAAGTTATATATTAAAAAGTCACAAATAATAACTATTTCTTTATTTACGTAAAACGCTAACCCCATATTAAACATCCTTAAACGTTCTCACATCTCCCAAAATCATATATCACCAACATGCTCATACAAGTGTCATCGTATAATATATTAAAGTTATACAGACTTGGGACGGTGTGTTAAATCCTTACCTGTCTACATACTGTACCTATGTAACGACTGAAGCTTATAAGTGACGCCGGGTGAAGGTATTATGTTGACATACGTTGTATTTTGTCAGTGTAGTGTTTCGTTTTTCTTATTGTAATACCTAAAAGGTTAAACGGTAGTATATTTCTTTTAATAACTTCGCATGCCTGAGAGTTCTTTAGAACAGTTCTTGAACGTATGCAAAGTGTCTCCAACCTGCTATTCGCCAGTGGTAATTCTTGCCCAGCAATGAGAGAACAGTAATGGGTAAAATTTACTCCTTTCAAACTATTTTTTTTCAGGTATTATACAGATTGGATATTGCGCACTTGTATTGAATAACCAAATGATCGCGTTTATTCGTAACAGTTTGTAGGAACACAATTATTAGGTCGGGGAAAAAGTTTTTTCGCATTATAGTGTATAAGAACTTGTAATAAAATATTTTCTCTACACAAAAACGTTCGATATTTGGGTACCTTACTAGCTAACTGAAAGAACCCTAATGAACCGTGTACTCATTAGTGATTCTTGAAGCCAAAGAGATTTTATTACAAGTTCATACATACTATAATGCGAAAAGATTTTTTCCCCGACCTAATATATGCTGAGTGTTCAAAATACGCTCACTACGTGAGTAAGATTTGCCGATCTCGTTGAGTTTTTAACAATTGAACAACACTATCATCTAATTGTATGTTTTATATGGTAAGATAGAAAGCTTTTAAAAATATATTAATAGGACCTTATAAAAATCTTCTACAAAAGGTTATTAGATAAAGGTGTAGCAACAAAAGATTTTTCTCGTAATATGTTATTTATATGCTACTACACAAAAGATACGACTACCTTCCCGTTATCCATCATATTTCTTAAGAGTATAGTTGTATAGTTCGGTGACACGCACTTGTTATTTATTCTTGGAAAAGATTCTTATAGAATAGGACAATGAATAGAACATTACACCTGATTCTCTGAAACGGTGAATAATGGGGTTTTATTACTAGTTTGTCCTCTTATGATAGACTATCTGATGGATAAACTATAAGTTAACATGTGCAAGGACTTATGTATATTATGTTAATTTTGTCAGGCTTTTCGAGAATAAGAGATGGAGAATAAGTTTCTCAATATTCGATGCAAGTTACGAAGTATATTACTAAGAGAAAAAGAAAGTATTTGCTTAGGACAACTTGACTATTAGTTACTATCTACTTGTTATTGATACCCGTGTTCGTCTTCCAAAAGGTGCAATTAATGCGTGACCCGCAGATTATTTTTTAGGTCTGTTTGTAACGACATTCCGCCAGTTGTTTGTCTGTTTTTTTAAATTAAGTACATTCTTACCGCAGTAGCACGATTGTCTATCAACATCAACTACCGACAATCGGCTAGCTATCTTTATATGTATGAAAACCTGGTCAGCGCCTCTAGCTATATAGAAACGATTGGCGGTACATTTTAAAGGTCAAACTTTCGATATTCGACATAACCGACTGTAGAGAATAGTAATCAAAAACTGCTAACATTTTCTCTACTCAAAAATACGACATACGTTGTATTTTCTCATTTAAAAATTCAGGAGTGTAGGTACAATTTACACTAGAGTTACGTCATAGTAAATACCTCTCATTTTTCCAGTAATACCCCTCTGTTATGAACAAAGTTGCGCTCTATCGAGTTACGAAGAATGTTCGTAATTACCAAACTTGTTACGTGTTCCAATGAGTTAATTAGTGTGGGAGTGAATGAATGATTGTGAACGAAGGGAAGATTGATTCATGGAACTTTAGTTATATATAGGATTGTTTTTATTAAATAGGTTGATTAATAGAATCCTGTCCTTTTAATATTAATATTGTATCGACCAATATCAAACTTAATAAGTATTGCATACATGCAAACATACATAACATCACGCCTGTTTTTCCCGAGGGTGTAGGCATGCATGTATAAATACACCTCCTTTGACAATGTTTGTCACTGAATGATGAAATTAATGAGTTTTATAAGTGATCAATAATAAAAGTTAATAGAATTAAAAAAAATGAGGTAATAGGTTAAAATCTCATCCATAATGTGATTCCAATTCTAACACATGAATCTAGCTAGAACTGAATTTTAATTACTAACAAAAAGTTCGAAATAATTTTAACCCATTACTATACTATTGCTAGGCAGGGCTTTCCTCGCAAAATGAGGCCAAAAATATTTTCTATTACCGGATCTATAAAACAAAACCATCCCAGATTGATAGTAACTAATCCTGCCACATTCAGGTAGACTACCACAATTTCAGATCTCATTACAAAGATTATTAACCTGGGATTAGATCGGTGACAACTAGGTACTAGATAAAACAAGCCTAGCTTTACGTTCAACGAGCTGAAGTAATGAGGAAGCTGACGTAACGACAGGGATAAAAGTATAGAAGGCTGAGAGTAAATGGCTACAAGTGTGTTTCGACAAAGAAACGGCTTATATCGATAGTCTCACACACAAATCGGATTTGTCTAACTGTCGTTTTAACTATGTTGAAGTCGACTTTCAGTTCCCAGTATTTTATATGGAGCGACTGCCCTTCGGACCTTCATCTCCCAGTTACTTGGGTTATACATATATGAGCCTGGATGTTAAAAATTTATCTACATATTATATAAGTATGTATTTAAAAAGTGTATAATTATGTTTATCAGTTGTCTGGTTACCATAGTTCAAGCTCTGCTTAGTTTGCAATCAGGTGACCATATTGTGTGAGCTGTCCAAAAATATTTATTTAATTATTTATATAACACGATATAGAAAACAGTTAACTATTACGATCAATTGTCTGGAGTTCAGTATGGAGTTTAGTGTTAACGTTCATAAAAATATTTTAGGTTTTGTTTACATACCGTTTCTGGCGTTTGTTTCAAAGTTGATTCCTGTAACAAAACAAAATTTAACTAAAATTACTTTATACATAAATAATTAATTTTTCAATATCTCTCTACAATACTACTGTCATCCACACTTGTCAAGCTTTTATTCACACGTACGACAAGAGAATATGGAGAGAGCTCATCTCCTTAAACCATTACAGTAATCAGTTCCTACGTCACACTCCCATTCCGTGATAATTAAACAGAATGTGTCGTCTTCCAAACGTACTAAAGTAGAAAGCTTTTCGTACTATCCGCGGTGAAAGCATTTTCAAGTCACACCATATAATTACTTCATATATTTTAAAACAATTACAGGGCAACAAATTAGCAGAGAGTCTTGCACGTAGAGTTCGCAGATGACGAAGGTATACAAAATGTAGAATTTATAATATCAGCTACCAACTGGGTGCCAGAGGATGGTCATCGCAGACGCGGGATGACCTGGACGCTTTTGAAAAGAACTGGTCGGATCTTGCCGCCGATAGGGGGATTTGGAAGGGAAGAGGGGAGGCCTTTGCCCAGCAGTGGGACATTCAAATAGGCTAAGGAAAAAAAAAATATCAGTGACTGCAGGCTTATACATCTGAAGGTAGTATGTTTACTACACACAGGTTTTTGTGTAAATTTACAGAATAACTAATTGTTATCTGTATAAATCTTGCATGCCAAGGCTCTATACTAAGATGTCTAACTATACAAGCTGCCTGACAATACAAGCTAAATGACCGCATAATTATTGCGCTGTAAAAACAGACAGGGTAAATTTACGAGATTGAAAAAAAAACTTGAGAAATAATTTCGACATTTTTCAGTCCATAGGTACAATATAATATATTGTAAATAAATGAAAAGTGCATAAATTAATCAATAAACGTATTTCGAATGAATAAAATAATACACTCGTTTTGTCCGCCCGTTTTGTGTCTGTCAATAAAAAACAATTGAGTTTCAATATGTACGTTTATTTTAACCGCTGTTCTATTGTGAGAGTAAAAGGCTAGTATTGGTAAATAGTGCTGCTCATTGTATAATAGTAAATACAGAGTAGTGTTGAAAATGTTTATTGTGACTCTTAAATTCATAGCTCTATGCTACAGTGGCGCAATCTATCGGGTCTGGTTGCGTCCTTATGACTAATGTTTGTACGTTTTTAAAAGTCCCCCCGCCAC
Organism: Anticarsia gemmatalis; assembly: GCF_050436995.1. Taxonomy (NCBI): domain Eukaryota; kingdom Metazoa; phylum Arthropoda; class Insecta; order Lepidoptera; family Erebidae; genus Anticarsia; species Anticarsia gemmatalis. The sequence continues at coordinate 1,197,976 of NC_134756.1, read as the reverse complement.
ATGATCAATTCTTACGTCGAGCCTAGCCTTTCTTCCAAGTATTTGGAGTCGGCTTCCAATCTCACCAGATGCAGCTGGATACCATTAGCTGCATCTGGTCACCCATCTGGCCATCGATCTGCGCGGCTGTAGTTACTATGTCACGAGTTTCCACGAGACTCTCCGAGACTATAGTATATACACACATTAAGAAAACCATTTATAAGATATTTCGGTACAAGTATTTAATGTCAAAGATTAATACGACAGTAGATGTTTGTTAAGTTCTAATGGAAACTCCTGTAATGTTCAGGCTTTTACGTGTTTCAGGGATTTTAAATGTCGTTTGCTTTTTGCATAAAAGCTTATAGCTACTTACGGATAGGTTTTATGGAACGTAAATGTTGGTCTTGAGTGTACCGTCAAAGTTTTCTTAAAAAAGTTTTTTGAGAGGTATTAAACATGAAAATATACTGAAAGAGTGTGTTAGTTAATGATTTTGACCTCTATCATAAGGTATTCAAAATGACTAAGCCAAATTAGTTCCTTTAACATAAAAATTATACTATCAACAGCTGAGCCATCCGATAATAGAAAACCAACGCCCTGGAAATTTTATAATACTATGGGACAATCCATACTAATATTATAAATGCGAAAGTAACTCTGTCTGTCTGTCTGCTACTCAATCACGCCTAAACTACTGAACCAATTTGGATGAAATTTAGCATTAAGATATTTTGATACCCGAGAAAGGACATAGTACTTTTTACCCGAAAAAATGACGCATTTCCATGGGAAAACTCAGGTGGGGGAAGAAGTCGCGGGTAAAAGCTAGTTATATATAAAAATTACAATAACAATAATTCATTATACATCAGATACTTTACAAAATAATCTATACTTAATATTATAAAGCTGAAGAGTTTGTTTGTTTGTTTGTTTGTTTGCGCGCTAATCTCAGGAACTACTGGTCCGATTTGAAAAATTCTTTCAGTGTTGGATACTCCATTTATCGAGGAAGGTTATAGGCTATATATCATCACGCTACGACCAAAAGGAGCAGAGTACCAGTAATTAATGTTACAAAAACGGGGAAAAATTTCACCCATTCTCTCTTACTAGACGCAAGCGAAGTTGCGCGGGTCAGCTAGTATAATATACAGCACCACTGTTTACACTAATAACAGTTTTGTGCAAAATAAATAATAAAAAACGAACTGGTAAAAAGGAACTAGAATAATACTTGCCAATTTTTACGTTACCTACATTTTTCCAAACTTTTAATAACACTACCATATGCAAACGTCAGAGGCGTACCCACAAACCTGCGACGTCACGGTAAAATAATTTATTTTAAATAAAAAGGCCCAACTGGAGAACATCAAACACTTTGTAAAGGGGTATAGCCATTTGAGTTTTTATTTGAAACATAACATTTTTCCTATGTTCGGCTAAAAAGTGGCTATAACGCTTAGTATTACATGTTATGTTTTCAGCCTTGCCTGCAATAAGTTTTTAATAACCACTTTTTTTCTTTGATAAAATACTAGATTTTAACCAAATAAGGCAAATGAGTATTATGCGTCAATTCACTTAACATAATTATTTTGCGAATGAACTCTATATATTGTTATGCAGTCGTTATTCTATTTTATGTGCTACTTATATACCAGATTAAGAAAATAAATCGTCATAACTTACATACTTATGGCAATAAAAATATTTTCCTAATGTTTCATAGCTGTGCGAACAGTTTTCAATCAATATGACACTACCTACAAAGGTTTTTCTTTTATATATTTTTACCGGGAGAATCTGGCCTTGAAGAAATATCGTGTATCATTGCAGCTTGCAACGTATCTTTGCTGGCAAGGTCATATTAAATTTTCAAGTTGAGGGTCTAATATGTAATTACCTCAAAGAGGACTCATCATCACACGGGTAGGTCTGAAAACCTATTTCACAAAGTTTATTAAAGCTTGTATCTATAAAAATGTTTATATTGAATCAACAACAGATTTAATTCTGTCTGAAACGATAAATATGCTGAAGCAAACTGGTTTATTTATAGATATTTTCTTGATTAACAATAGAAAGTGGAATGTTTCAGCAAATTACAAAAAATGAACATGTACCTTGAATGAAATTAAAAACTAATATTTACATCAAAGTAGCTTTATTTTAGGAATTCGTACGAAATCTTTGCTAGTATCCCTTTATTTTAATTTAGTGGTTCCAGAGTTTGATATCTATATAGACTAACAATATTCTAGTTCTCTATAATAATGGCGAGAAATGACTTTCAGTCTCAGTCAGTCAGCTGTATCAAGACAACAAAAACAAACGGGCTTACTCGTAAAAACTCCTGACATTAGTAACCCGAATCTCAACCACTATCAAAAATCGACAACCGGCTAGCTATAGAAAAAAATTGTATAAATATCTAATCAGCGCCTCTAGCGGGCGTCGTAGGAACTATTTTTGCAATACATTTTAAATGTCAAACTCGCGATACCCAAATGTAGAGAATTGCGCTATTGCTCTATCAATACAAGAATTTGGTATTCAAATCTTTTGACATAAGATGGACATAATAATCCGAAAAAGCAGAAAAAGTTGCCAAAATTCAACATGTAATCTCCTACTTCAGGTAATCCGTACTTCAACCAAAATTTATAGAACATTATGCAAATTGTTCAAGTTGCTTCAAGTAATCGCTTGTTGTTTAATTAACTTGTCCTAACTTAGTTGTAACTTAGCTAAGCTGAGTTATTGACCTCTTAACGCCTTCCGTTTACACCTACTTGGAGCGAGTTAGGTAAATAGTTAGTAGTAAGTATTCCGTAACCCCTGAGTTACCCTAGTTGATGTATTTTCAACAAAAACTGAATAATATAACTGAACACTTTTGGTTTTAACATCTATTAATTTGTATTGTATATTTCTGACTAAAGAATCTCGTATAAACTTCGATTATTTATACAGTCTTTGCACCCAAGTATAGTTTCAAAATTTAAAAAAAAGGCACTGTATATTTTTTTACAACTTACATGCCGTTTATTAGTATGACAGTTTTATAAAACGGTATTTATCTTAGAACTATTCCAGAAAACGTACTCCACCCTCGATTTTCTTCAAAACTACAACACACTATGTAAAGGTTAAACTTCTTTGATAAAATATTTCTCACGTCTTTGCAAGTTAAAATAAACGTTCTCTTCAAAATTCCTAAAGTACCACATTTCATCCTCATTTGACTTTCATCCAGTGGAAAATAACCCAATATTTCATCCAGTTCTTGTTCATCCTACAGAGATAAATCAAATAAAAGCAATCATACTTTTAAAAGGGATTTACATTATATTTCAAATTCCCTCTTCTGAGTTGTCCAATCTAATTTGTTTGCTGATTCTTAAGAGATATGGCCAAAACTCTTATGTAAATTGTTCTTTTTAAATGTTAATAATATTCGTTATTTTGAAGAGCTGGTATGATGTTTGTTGTTGATTCTACTTATTTAAAATTACAAAAGTATATTTTAAATGTCAAGGAAGTACTTGCAGATAAGGCTTTTATGAATGTGAAATGTTTTCTTTCGCATATTAGATTAAATTATTGTGTACTTGGTCTGTGGTCCTATGTGAAAATCGTTGATTATATGTGTGTTTATCTATGCAATATGTGTCATATCCAACGGCATTCACTAGTCTAATACGGATATCAAATATGGTCGGTTTTTATGCTTATGCCTTTCCATCCTTCCAATTAAACGTTAAAGCTTGGTACCAGTTGTTATCAGTCAAGACGTTTGTAAAGCCATGACGAAGGCCTTAAGGCAAATTGATTTTCTTTTACATACACACATTGGCTTTTTTCCCATAGGGGTGGGCAGAGAACACCACTTGGTACGATCCTTAGAATGATCCCTTGCCTCATTCATACATCTTGTCATACAGGACTTTTGACACTAGGCCACCGAGCCGATGAGTCTGTTGAAACATTTGATAAACTGTCTAACAAATTAACCTATCAATAAAAGGTCCCGAAAAATTAAATTTGCTTTCAATCAGTTGTTTGATAAATGACCTATTTTGGGAGTAAATGATTGAAACCTAATTAGCGTGAACGCACTCACTATGAGTGCTTTCATGCAAATGACTCGTGACTAAACGCAATTTGAATTGATGAAACAGTTTGCCAAAATTAGTACTTTAAACAAATTAGAATGGCGGTCTTGATTAATTTTCCATACAATAAAAGTTTATATAACTTTATGCAAAAAGTAGGTATTAACTTCTATGTTAGTAATATGGCATTCATAACACTCAGGTTATTTATAATTAAGATTTTCTTTGCTACCATTATCCGCAATCCGTGGAGAGATTTTCTACAGTCGCTTCTATCGAGTATCGAGATGACTATTTTTATTGTTCCTACTACAAAATTATATTTCTAAGAGTATTATAAAAAAAATTAAGCTTGTTACTTGATAATATTGAGTGTGGAAAATAGTGATTTGGACGTAAAATTTAATATTTTATTATGTGCCCGTGCATATTTCAATATATTTAATCTTTTGTCATACATAGGTTAGAGGTGCCGTTCAATTTCCTATCCTAGATAACACAATTGAGTGTCTTGTTTCAATCGTAATTATTTTGTTTTTAAAAAAACTTAGGTTTTCTTGTGTACAAAAACAGAACAATAAAAAAGTAATTTAACTTTCTGTGTTTTTTATTACAAGGTACCGTCGTGGAAGAAAGTGCATTGGTACAAACTACTACAAACTATGTTAAGTGAAGACTGCTTGTTTACCTGCAACCTTTATTGAGGTAGTTTCTATTGGGCTATTCGAAAGGTAGGAGTCTAGAAGTACATAGCTTTTTTGTTACTTTGTGATGTCATTTCTTCAAGGATTGTTTTGTTCTTTCTAAACTAATATCGCTTATTAAATGTTGTTTGTTTTTCTTAAATCGTTATTAGTATAAAGAGATCAAGGCACTCATAGTAAATAGCCAACGGGCAATAATCGATCAGTAGATTAAGCAACTTTTGGCGCGGACATTAAATAGTATGGCTAGTGATATTTAAACTGGGCGCTACTGTGCTTCGGAGGGCACGTTAAAATTCGGTGCCAGGTGCTAATTTTGATAACCTAAGGCCACGGAAAAGGCCTTGATCAACTTTGACACCGCGTTGTTCTCTAACCATACGATATGTAGAGATTATTTTTGCACGAATTACCAAACTTATAAAACGATAAAATATACAAATGTAGAGACAATTTTCTTGCAAAAATCTCGCATAAAACAAAAGGTATCTGAAATAGATCTAAAATATCATAAGGAGACAATGACAAAGGTTCGACCTTAACATAGTTGAAGGGTCCGATATTATACAGATGTGAGGAAGGATGACAGACACTCTTCAGAAAAAATCACCTCTTTTTATGACCTAATGTTATGAAACTCTTGTATCACTTTTATGTTATGTCCATCACATGATGTGTGTAATTTGATGTAAATTTCATAAAATTACATGGAATATTGTAGCAGATATTTATGTCGATATGTTTTATAACTTTTTTTGAGTTCCTATTTTTGTTGAAGACTAACAATAAAACTGCAATTGAACAAATGGTTAAACGGTTTTTTTTTGTACTAAAGAGTACACTCCTTTTAAATGTCACGCTACCTGCTAGTTTGCCATCTGAAATTAACGTTCAGTTTTGCAATCTTGATGGATTTGTGCCTCAGTAATTAAAGCTTTAAGATTTTTTATTTCTCTTGTCGTTGGGATAGAGTCGTTTTAAAACAAGAATCAAAAAAACTCAAAAGACTGCAAATCTATGTTCAATAACAGTGGAAGCTAATGTAGCACTTAAAAGCATAATATATTATATGGAAGCAAAACAAACAAACTAGGTGTAAAAAAATATATAAAAAATTTCAGCAAGACCGACATTAACTTAAAATACGACAGCAATTATTTTTCTCCCTCCATCTCTTGTTGACTATTTATCTTTTATAAAAAGTTGAATACAAACGGCTATCAAAAACAAGTCCACACTTCGTCATAATAAAGCAAAACAATAAAGTCGTTTACAAGAGTAAAGCCTTAATTACCCTGTCCCACGGCTTTGCTTCAACAACACTGATATTAAGTAAACTAGATACCGCATGATCGAGGTCAAAGCGCACTCCATATTTTGATAAAAAAATAGTTTTTTAGGTTTTCATGACCATTATTTAAAAATTGGACTATTAAAAATTGAGTTGATATCATTCGGTAAGCAATTAGGGTTCTCATAATTTTGTAGAAGTATATGTGCTTGTAAAGCTTATCACAAAAACAGACCAACTGATTCGCTTTGTAAGAATTAAGATCACATTTTTTTATTTTAGTTGTTTCCTATTAAAAAACGTGTCTTGATGCAGTAGGCATGACGTGAAACACCAAAAGAGTGTCAAAATGCGAAGAACCCTCACTTCATGGACGAATGATCGTTTGCGTTACCGCGATCAATCGCGCCGCATCTATCGTTTAAACAGCCCCTTTTCGACTTGCGATATCCAGTCTAATAAGTATCTATGTTTGAGTGACGATTTATTCACAAAGAGAACGGTTATGAACTGTCGGCTTTTTATTATTTCTGTTTGTAACGACTTTAGGAAGTTGACACATTAATGCGAAGAGTTCTCTGATTAGCTTTATTATTGCTGATCCTATCATGACTTTGATTCTTTGAGGGTTTGATTGAGGTACAGTTTATTTATGTTTTGTTAGTTATTTTCGGTTTGATAATCTTTTGATACTAATGTTTAATGGCTGGAAATATATACTCGTATAGTCTAACATGGTGGGCCAGGTCCGATAGACAATGTGCGCGCAGGGGGAAATATATATATAAAAAAAAAAAACATTAGTCCCCCGCCTACTTGGTTGGTTGCCTGTTTGCCATGGCTGCTTTATTGTGGACATACACTTAATTATTATTAGTTATACTCTAGATAAAATTTGCATGTTCAGGCTGTCTACTATTTTGTTGCAGTATGTTAATGTTATAGAAACAAAAGCAGTGCCTCGATTCTCTACTACTATCGACTACCGACAACCGAACTGTCATCGAGAAATTTTGTATGAAAATCTGATCAGCGCCTCTGTCGGGTGTCGTAGGAAACATTTTGGCAGTACATTCTAAATGTCAAAATTTCGATAGTTAGCCGGTTGTCGGTAGTCTATAGTGGTAGAGAATCGAGGTACAGCTCTTCTTCTATAAAGACTAAACAGACTTACTAATTATCCGATCTTATCACCAGGTTGTTTCCTTGGTTATAAATATTCCTAAGAAGAATAACTTGAGAACATTGTTCCTAAAATAACTTCATGACCTAAAACGCGTCCCTACAATCATATTAACGAATTAATATCAAGGATTGCGTCAAACCATATGTAACAAATTAATATCTATTTATATCCAATTAATTTATTTCTACAGGTGTTGAAAACCAATTAATATAACACATTAAGATATTAACAGTCAATTGATATTACAACTAGACTAGAATCTCGTAAAATATCAAAGGTGTTCGTTTATGACCTTACTCTATTATAGCTTGACATGAATTTGACACGTAGTCTTATATTAGGTACTGTACCATAGGCCTGCCGACATTTTATAACGAATAGAATTATGTTATGAAACAAACGAAAAATAAGTTGGCACCTTCCACGCAAGTGGCTGCATGTTTGAACCCGAGGCAACACATCAATGTCTTTTCAAAGTCATGTGTGTATTATAATGATTATCCCTTGTACCAACGCTTAAAGAAAACATCGAATTATAACTTGTTCGAACGGTGGAGGAAAACATCGTGATGCAACCTTACATGCCTGAGAGTTCGTAAGAACAGTTATTGAAAATATGCAAAGTCTCCAACCCACACATTGCCAGCGTGGTGTACTCAAGGACTAACCCCTCCCTGATTACGGGAGGAGACCATTGCCCAGCAGTGGGATATTAGAGTTTTTTGATTCGTTTTCTATAATTATAATACGGCCCTGTTTTCAAATCTTGCTTGAATAAATACGATTCCGCCTAAATTCAAAACCATTATTCAAAAGTACTCAAAAATATATTAATCTTGCGTAAAACGAACAAAAAGGGAGTACAGAACAGTAAATTATGTTGAACATTTTCAGTTATTTTGCTAAAGAAAACGGTAATAGCTTCGTAGAAATGGTATGTAATCGTCTCTCATACCTTTTAGGGAAGTAGATAATATTGAGGTTTGTTTTTATAATAGAATATTCTAAACGTTTCACAGATTTCTGTACTTTAATATAGGACGAATGTGTGTCGGTTTTATATACATATACAAAATTGCGTCTTCTTCTTCACATAGGGGTAGGAGAGAGAACATTAGATTTCTAGTACAAAAGAATGATATATTATTTACATCATCCTTGCTCTCCACAGGGAGTTTATATAAATCTACATTAACTTCACAATGTCTAGTTTCTTGTTTTCATTAAATTTCGTATTCTTCGAAAATATTATTTTTCTGCAACGTTCATAGTTGATTTACTTTTAGTCAGCTATTCAAGTTACTATTTTATTTATTCTACATTTTTATTCTAAGTGAAGTACTAGTTTTCTATATACCTACTAGTAGTAGTATCTAGTTCTATTTATGTACAAAAAATAATGTACATAACACGTTGCATCAAAGCCATTCAAAGCAGCAATGAACTAAACAGTTACCATCAATTTGACGTGCACTAGTTGTCAATTGACATACGCGGTACAGCGCTTCTAGTGAGTGTCGTAGGATCTAATTTTAAATACATTTGAATGTTAAACTCTCAATACTTGATAATACCAACCGTAGTATGTATATAGATTAGCTTCCCAAATAGAATTTCTCGATAGTTTTTCTATAATCTATAGTCGACAATAGAAAAAAATTACTATCCAGGAAACATGTTATTATCAGTTTCTTAAACAAAAAAACCTCCCAAAACAATTCACACACAATTTATCCCAAAATCAGTACAAAGCCAACATTACAATAAAGCGTTCATATCACAAAGAAGTCTCGCGGCCATTTTAATTTGTCGCTCCATTAACCAACGTGTTTTGTGCTAAATGTAATAATGTTCTACAAGATAATATCTTTGGCTGACAACCTCATTAGTCGCTGTAAAGGAAACTAGGACTTGCTCAGTCTCAAGATAAAAGAAACTTTGACGGAAATAATATTGTTTTTATACCTTTGTCTTTTTGAGGCAGTCATAGCAAGTTCGCGTATCGGTCGGTAAATTATTTCTGGGTTAAGCAACGCTTGGCGCGGTCTTCCTAAAGATGGGTGGCCGCATAGTGATATTTGATTTTGCGTCTCCTTGCTTCAAAGAGCATGTAATGAGTCTGTCTCAGTTGCTGTTAATTAAGACAACAGTAGTTAAACCATGCCAAAACCCTTTCGGGCGGCTTGAACACCTTTGAAACTAGGTGAACCACTAGAACTATAAGACAAAATTAAGAAAAATCCTTTTTGTATGTAAAATATCAATAAAATAAATAATAAATTTAACCCATTACTGTCCCACTGCTGGGCAAGGGTCTCCTCCCGTAATGAGAGAGGGGAAAATATCAATACTTTTAGAAGTTTTGTCTTAGTGTAGAGACAAGCTAATAAAACAAACTGTTTTCTTAAAGTCAACGTTCAATCCGTTTTTTTTATATTTTTAAGTTAATAATTATTGAGAATAAAAAACAAACCCCAACTCAAGAACGACAACAGCAGCAAGAAAACTTTTTGCAAAACTGTATAAAAATAACGGTCAACCATAAGGCTTTTATAGTTCACGAATCCTTTGAAATAGGCATAGCAACGCCTATACTCCAGTTACCCCTTTTCTCTATCTTGCTGGGATAGTCCTGATAGACTCTAGGCTCCCATCTCAAAAAGAAATGCTTGCTCAGAATCATCTTTAGGCTTAATAAAATTAATTCGTCTTCTGAAGGAATAATAATATACATTTTGAATTTAAGTTTGGTAAGCATTCAATGTTGATGAGAAAATAAATGCAAGATCAAAAATACGTGACATTTTGTTAAACGAAGGCACTAAAATGGATAATAAAAGGATGATTATTGTGAACTGTAGCTCGATTCTTTACTACTATCGATTACCGGCTAGCTATCAAGAAATTTTAGACGAACATCTGTTTAGCGCCTTTGTCGGGCGCCTCTAAGAGCAACTATTACAAGTTCATACATACTATAATGTGAAAAGACTTTTTACCCGACCTAATGTATAATAGAATTAGTACTTAAATGACATCTCGCCTGTTATAGCCGAAGGTATAGGCAACTGCTCTCGCATTTTGCTGTATACAATATTAGTCCCATGTAATAGGAAACGAGCGTTGCCATAATAATATACCTAGAATAGTACATCACGGTTACAAAATATATTTTTTCGTTTCCAAGAATGAGAGTAAGACTTTCAGCTGTCCTGATTTTTACAGTAAAAGCTGTCAACCTTCCCCACTCGGCCATATTCTCAGAGATATAAATCCTACCCATAGCTGATATAAAACAGTGATAAAGCAACTTTACCGATAAATAAATGTAACATAAATGAAAGCTTTTACTTCGAGAGTAGTTCTAAATTTATGTCTAACACTACACTACGACAACTCAGTAGAAAACCTTAGCATGCAAAATTTGTGTAACTAGAATATAATTAACTAACGACCCGCCTCGGCTTCGCACTGTTTGAACAGTTCATCATCATATTCCTCTTTAAGCACCCTATTTATTAAAAAAAAACCGCATCAAAATCTGTTGCGTAGTTCTATAGATCTAAGCATATATACAGACATAGGGACAGACGCGGGAGGCGACTTTGCTTTATACTATGTAGTGATGAATTGCTGCATCAAACAGGCAACTATCAGCTGCTTAAGTCTACAGACGACCTAAACGACTGCCTCCAAGGCGCAGTGGTTTAGGTCCCCACGCCGCTACCATTGTGTCTGGAGGTCGTGGATTCGATTCTCACACACGTAACAATTATTTGTGCCATCCACAAATCATTGTTTCGGGTCTGATTGTCTTTTGCGTCCGTTATTTGTATGTTTGTAAAAGTCCCCGCGACACAAGAGAAATTCTTAGTGCGGGAGTTTTCTTTTTTTAGTAAAAACAAAAACAAAACAAATCAGGTGACTGATGTTCTAAATTCTGAATTTTGTATATCTCTATTAACCTTTCATACTAGTCTCCCCACTAAGTTGTTAGGCTATATAATAAAATGGTAATATACACTAAAATATTATTGGTATGTTTGTTTAGGATATGTGATGATGAGACTGTTAACCCTAATTTATAGACGATGTTTGGAAAATAAATCTTGGAAAACGATCTGCTGTTCTAATAAAAAGTTTGGGTAATGTTCTGTTAATAAAGGTTTGCGGGATAGCAACGACTACGAGTAGTTGGTCATCTTTGGTTGTATTAATTATTATTATGGCGTGTTATTCTAAATTTATTGTTTTGCTATCAATTCTGTCGGCTTGTTAGAAAGACTTGTTATTTGACAGCCTTTAGTTATTTGTTGTTTGTATGTTTGTAAAAGTCTCCGCGATACAAAAGCAACTCTTGCGGGAGTTGCGTTTCAAAAAAATCATCTGACTCTAGTATTCATCTTACTTGTAGAAGTATGTAAGCTTTCGCGTTAAATTACGATGCTTATAGATTTCCTATTTCAATTTAGAAATAAGAACAAAGAATCTGTTAAATAAAATAAAACACAGCTCTTCGTTTAACTATTTTAATGCAAAATAATGAAGGCTAGACTTAGAATGACAAGGTTGCGTTTGCATCATTGTTTCAAGTACCCAACACGTTGCAAACTTAAATTGCCTAACTCCTCCCTCAATCACAGGGGAAAACATAACCTGGTCACGGTAACGATACTTGGAGGGAACACAGAGGTCTAGTCAATTTAGACTATTAATAGCACATTAAGATCTAGAAGCTACTAGAATAGACGGTTGAAACACGCCCATGGGTATAATTAATTAACAAACTAGTACTGTTGCGTGTACGGCTAGAAATCCTTCGGTACTCCTAGACGTTCTAAGGCGTTTCGAGGCACACGACTTTTACGGCCGCTATATGCGTGGTACAAACTGGTTTTTCTCGGCATTCCGAAGACGAGGCATCCTAAAGTCTATGATATATTTGGTTTTATAGAAAGTTAATATTTCTATTACTTTTAAATTCTATTCTTACTAGCCTCCTTTCACTTGTCTGTAGGAAAAGGAAATCTCGGGATGAGTATTCTTTTCCTAATACAGCTATTTTAATTTAATTATGTGACAAATTTTATAATTATCTATTTAGTAGTTTTGGCACAAGAAGCAAAAAATATTACCCATACAAACTTTCGAATTTAATATTCAAGCAGCATTAGTGAGATAAGTCAACTAAAAGCTCCAAGCAATACCGTGTCAATATTGTGCACCGGACCTTATTTAAAGACGTACCGGCCAGTGACCTGGCAAATTAATTCTCTAGCCACTACAATAAGCAACCTTCCCCGGAGAAATTCCATATAATTAGCAAAGAACCGCCAAGACGGAGTCGCCTTACCTTTTAATTAAAATATATTCGTGTTAGAAATTTGTTTGGAAACGTGAGGATTATGATTTGAATTAGTACAGGGAAGGACCTAATTGGATGATATTTTGTATTTATAGGGCCGTAACTTTGTTGTATAGAGTTTAGAAAGGCTTCGTGTGTGATTAGGTTAGAAATTTATGTGATATATTGTACACAAATTACTTAATTGATTTTAGAATAAGCGTGTTTGATATGCTCACATTTACATTTAAAAAGGCTTATCAAAACTTTTACACCCTTAAAACAAATGAGATGAAGTTTGGTGTGAAAGAAAATTTGGAATCAAAATCAAATCATTTATTCATTTAGGTCAAATGTTCACACTTATGATAATGGTGACAGTTCCTAAGTCTACCAGTAGCTTAGAAAGGAGAAATAAATAAAGAGTACTTATTCAACACATTAATATCGTTCCATTTATTTTATATTTTACTGAAATGATGCAGTAGAGCGTAAGTCAGCCAGTCATAGTCAGAAAAGTGAACACAAAGAATTTTAACATCTGTCATTTTCGATTTTGTGCTGAAACTACACCTTACCTCTATTGAACGTCAAAGGAACTAATTGGGTTTGTACAATCAAATGTCAAACACTGCAGTTTGACATTTGCATGAGCAACAACTTGATATTACTTGATACTTTTTGTATCGAGATAATGTTTTTTTATTAAACTTCAGTTTCAGAATTTCGATGACGTGAATTTAATAACGTTGTAATGTTTTGTTTTTCGAATTTGTAATTCCTTTTTTATATATTTTTTTTACTAATGGTAAGAATACATCAATATTATGTGAGTTTGTCCTATTAGATTATTCAATTATTTGCAACAATTGCGTTTTCGATATCTGAGTTTGCTTGACATTCCGGCCGGGATATACCAGAAGTGATCCCAACATATCATACTTTCTTATAATACTACTCACAAAACACAAAAAGTTAATACAAAGAAAGATTTTTAAGGTTCAAAATCAAATCAATCAGTAATTTGTCTTTAAAGTATTCAAACAAAAGCCATAAAACCAACTTAATATTTTTCTTCAATTATCAATTCTAAAAATAAACTCCATTGCCTTCAGCCGTTCTTTGTTTAAATTCTGTTTTGCCGACATTTCTAACGGTTTATCTTTTCCTTTACCCTTTATCTTTTCAAGCTCATGGTCACAAATAGACTTTTTTCCTTTTCAAATTACTTTTGGGAGATTAAGCGGATTGCTTTATTAAAAGTAAATTATTGTGGCTCTTTCTATTTCTTAGTAACTAAGATAAGTTTAATTGAATTTAATTTATAATGGCTTTTTAACTTACTAATGTTTACATACGTACATACATAATATCACGCCTTTTTCACATAGGGGTAGGCAGAGGCCAAAGAACGCCACTTCATTGAATCTATACATTTTGTTATACAGGACCGCCAATTACGTGTAATACGCACCAGCACCTTTAGACAAATGGCACAAACGCTATTGAAATGGAATAGAATTCTTAATGTATGGGATTGACATAAGCATACGATAAGTAATTTGATCCGACGAATAGAGTTTTTAATAGGTAGCCAAACGTTAATGTAGTCTAAACGATTTTACGAAACGTCAGAATAGTTCATTCATTTTATCGTTATGCGGTTTGACAAACGAATTCTACTAGAAGCGAACGACAATAGACGGACGCCAAACACTTGAAGTTAACGCTACAAAATGGCGAATATTTTGATCAGCTGACAGCTGTGGAAGTGAAAGTTTGTTGATGTGAATGTTTGTTGTAAAGAAAAAACATTATTTTGTATAATGCATAAGCCAAGATTATTGTGGGCTGCCCATAATGAAGCAGTGTGGCTGAGGAAGCATCGAAGAAATGTTTCGAGACGTAATTTAGAAAGAATTTGTGAAATGCCGGACGTTTTATTTATAGAATTTAATGTATTAGCGAGTTCATTCCACATTCTCTCACTTTTAATTCGTCCTTGAGGACCTTGCTGGGGTCTCGATAGGTCTCCATGCCTGTAACATAAACATAAACTACACTTAAAGTGTTCAACACTGATAGGGGTTTGTGACTGAGTGATGTCATTGTTTATTGTATGGTAGTTTCTTATTAGAATGAAAGGGATTTTAAAATAAATGTATGTAAGTATTTACCTTTCCATATAAGTAATCTAAAAGAATTGAAAATTTCTCTGGGCTAGCCCGTACTCTCGGTTCCATCGCTAAAACAAGAAAAAGAATATCCTCATCCAATCATATCATATCATCCAATGTTAAAAAAGTAGATATTTCTATGACAACAAGTTCAACGTTTGGTTTTAAAACATGAATTAAAAGTATTACTCTTCTAATACTTGAACTAATACTATAATTACTATAATATTTTAGTGTTTTACTTACCAATTATTAAAAAATAGAAGACAAACTTTTTACAAATCACTATAAAACTCGCGCGCTACACTTCAAAATGACGTTTGAGAACGGACTGAACGGAATGAAGTTCGGAAACATAAACAACTTCAGTAGCGATCGAATAGAATAAGCGTTCGCCATCTCGTAGTACATTTGGCTATCAACTGATGAACGATATCGCTAAGGCGTTAATATTTAGTAGAATAGAATAGATAGGAAGCGTTTGCCATTTGTCTAGAGACACTGACCATTTTCAAGACATCACCAATGTGATCTGTGTATGTCTTTCTAGAGCGTCCGCTCCCAGCGTTTCCATTGACATCCGTACAATAAATTTGTAATTACTACGATATATTAGAAAAACGACTATAAATGATTCTCAAACTCATTACTTTATAGGCCTTAGCCTTTTAAATTAACAAAAAATAAATCACTTTTCATCTACATT
Organism: Anticarsia gemmatalis; assembly: GCF_050436995.1. Lineage (NCBI taxonomy): Eukaryota > Metazoa > Arthropoda > Insecta > Lepidoptera > Erebidae > Anticarsia > Anticarsia gemmatalis. The sequence continues at coordinate 1,182,459 of NC_134756.1, read as the reverse complement.
ACCTCAGTAAAAGTTGTGCCATACATCAGCTACGATAAGCCTCAGCATACAAACATGAGTAATCGCGGCGAACCATAACAAACAAACAATAATTACTGCCTTCCGTGTCGTTATGAGGGTTTTGTGTGTGGTGTAAAGTGGGAACAGTTTTTGTACGGACTATTAAAAACGTCAAGAAATGGTGGTTTGAGTATTGGTGATATTTTATTTGCATACATACATACATAACGACGACTTGATATGTAAAAATCTATGAGTAATTCTTGGCGCGGTCATTCCAAAAATGAGAGACTGCTTTGCTAGTGCTATTTGAACTGAGCGTCTCGGTCCTTCGAAGAGCACGTTAAAGATGATCCCGGTTGGCATCAATAAAGATAATAATTTTATAGGGCATTCAAGCGGTTTGAATAACTTTATGCATGTCCACTAACCAAACGATAAAACAAAATAATTGAACTAATAATTATTACGTAGTAAAGTAGAGGTTGTTCAACAAATCGCTGAAAGCCTTTTCCACATTCCTTTAGTAAGTAGTAATGAAACGTCACAACGCAGCATGAGTTGAACAAATCGTTCTAAGATCGTTATCACAGTGTAAAGCTTACGCAAACACCTTGAACTTTACATTGAATTATTACACCACTTTATAATCGTAATGCTTGATTCATAACGTTTGTTTTCATAATGTAATTGGCTATGTACGTTCTTATAAAGTATAGTTTTCCGTTTTTTTATTGAACGTAGGCTTTAAAATTATAATTATACTAGAAGCCACCCGCGACTTTATCCGTGTAAATCTCAATCCCTCGGGAACTCTAGGATAAAAAGTAACTTATGTGTTATTCTGGGTCTTCAGCTACTTACATACCAAATTTCATCGTAATCGGATCAGCAGTATTTGCGTGAAAGAGTAACAAACATCCATACATGCATATATACTCACAAACTTTTGCATTTTAATATTAGTAGTATTAGTAGGATAGGGTATAAATATATATCTTGCTAGCTCTTCTCAAAAGACTCTATGCCCTTTCCAACCTAGTGTTAGATTCAATAATAGTCAACTAATATACATATAATGTCATTTACAAAATTTCACGGGGATTTCTCAAAGAAGACTTCGACTGTAAATTTCTCGTTGTAATATTATTAAGACTTTACATATAACTCTGTATAACGTATTCGAGAAATTCGATGCTAAAAAAAACCTACTTCAAAAGTACGAACTCAAAAATAAGCAGCAACAAGTACAAAAATATGAAATAACATTTCAAATAAAAACCTCAAGAAATATGTCTGTCGCACTGGCTCGATCATTGAAAGCACTCGTTTGTGAAGCCTTGCCGTTTACACGAGTTTCAAAGCTTTACTTGAACCAATAACTGTGTAAAACGGACCAATTAAATACTATTTTGTATTACAGTTCAATATTTCCCATTGAAACGTTAAAGAAACTAGCTGACTTTCTGTTCAAAGATTTTGGAAAATATTGGCCATTGTTTGAGCTTTTGTCAACAGTCACTCAGTATAATACGTACAATATCCCAGTGTTAAATACCAATATCAAAAGCATACGTACAGCGTAAATACAGATATACGGACTTTTGTATGTTTACAACATTAAAATGTATAAAAATTTATTTTAAATGTATATATATTGGGAAACTCAAAACATCGTTTTTTTTCTCTGATTTCTTGGCGTTTCATCGTGCCAGCCAATTACAGCGTATTGAGTTCGATAGCCCGGTAAGCCCAGAGTTTGATTATAGTAATAAGCTTTTCTCTTATTACACGGTACTGACATGCTTGTTGAATAGTCGTGTTAGTAAACCTGTTTTCGAGTTTTCCATCAAAAAAATAATTTACTGTTTTTATATTCCCGCCATTGACAACGCGAGTTTTCTTCTAGTTTCATATTTTCAGCAGTTAAATACAAAATCAATACTTCACTAAAACTGTTTATTTTTTAAATGAAACCCTTTGTTCTCAAAACAATTAACTAATTAAGTTATTTGATAAACTTTGTTCGATCACTGATTAATTAATGAAAACGTCATCGACATGCAGCGACAAATTAAAATATCTACGTCAGATTTCAATAAAATAATGCCGGGAAAATTAACTATCAAATAAAACCCGGGATTTCTGTTAATTGTTTTAATTACAGATGTTTCTGGAAGGTAAATGTCCCGGGAATTTTGATCAAGAATTTCGCTCCTCTAAAATGTGTTTTACGTTCAAGAGACGTTTACTAATGTTTATTAGCAAATCGAATATTTGACATAGGTAAGAGATTGTTGTTTTGGATTTTAACTCAAGGTAATATTTGTATAAAATAACGAAGTTTTAATCAGTTTTATAATAAAATAACACATAAAATGATACCTTTGTAGTGTGGTATCTACATTTTTTTCATACACCTCTGCCTACATCTTCAGGCATAACAAGGCGTGATATTATGTCTAATAATCTATAACCAATTATTATATTATTTAACCCAAACTACTTGCTTCTAAAGCTAAATGATTTCTCGCTCATAGTATCGTAAAATATTTGAAATACCTTATCATATTAATACTAAATACTGCGGTTAGTAATTTAATAAGATACCGTGTTAAACGAGATATTCAGCTCAAGAATTTCATTTTACAAAATACCTAACAAGCTTAAAAACTATTTTACTAGGAAATATTGTATAAAGAAAAATGTTCTTACTTTCTAGTTGAAGACTGAAAATGTTATAATCGTTAGGGTCTGGAAAACTTTATCTGTCCTCTGATAAGGTGACTTAGGAACAGTAAATTACTATTTTTATTTGCAATAAAAATTTACTTGGAAGTTAAGCGCAGTAGTTAGTATCTATCATGACTGAGTAATATTGAGGTGAGTGTAGTGATTTCGGCTACTAGACAAAACTAATGTTTAGTGATCACAACCGTTGTCACTAATTTGTATTCATCAAACGAAGTCGAAGTAGACTTCGCAAGATTGTCTTGTAAGAAAATACAGGTAAATAATATCAGCCAAAAACATTATTTCAGCTTATAACCAACAAACAAAGGATTCAACCAAAATATATCCAGAAATTTCAACGCAAAACTAACCCAGAAAGACGGAATATTAATTTATTCTGCTTTAAATTTTCGCCTGTTTATGTATGAAGACGGATTGCTGCCGAGGCTTCCTAGATCCAGAAATACATTTTGATTTTAGCCTGACATCAAGATAAATGGGGAAACCCACAACTAGACAGAATAATAAATCTGAATTCTAATTCGTCTTGAAATCTAGCTGCGATGCAAATTCTGAAGGTTAGATAAAGGATTTGCCTCACAGACGGGATGAGATGGCGACGCGACCGCAACGCGATGCTAACACAAAAGCGACGCAACTATGACATGACAGCCACGCGATAGTGATGCCAAGGCAACGTACCATTGGTTGTACAGTATTAGACTGGGTAGCGATTTCGAAACTTTATTTTGCGTATTTTCAGGGAAGTTAAAAGTTATATTATTACAGGGTGTAATATACGTGATTTTGTCCGTGTTTGTATTTAGCGTACCTTAAAATATTTGATAAAATGGTATATGATGAAAACGGTTTGGATATCTCATTGGATCACTTCACAATGCTTAAAATCTGTAATGTTTGTGCTTTAGAGACATTTTGTTATCTCTATCACAACGATAATTATGTTTTATTTTTGTTACTATTTATGTGTCCTGCCGACCATTTCATATGACGTCAAAGAGAACTACAAAACATAAATTTCAGTCGTGTGTAAAGACATCTTGAAAAATCTATAGCATGTAATATTTTTTGCAAATCATATAATTTAATTGATACCAAAGAAATTTTCTACTGTTCAGCCAGTGTTTAATAAATCAACCTTGTATAAGTTTTCTTGTTTCAAGAAATGTAACAGAGAGATTCAGTACAAATCTGATTTATAATTTCGTTCCTTTGATTTATAACTTGATTAACATTTATGTAAAGCGATTGCTATCTTTTGATTTGGAATTTCGTAAAATTCTTTGATATCTAATTTTAGATTTTCATACTTTTGGTTATTGATTAATCTCTTGAAGTATATTTAAGTGCTCTCTGCGAATTTACTCTTTGAAGCCTACTTTTAGTACCTGGAGAATTATTTCAAAAAGTTGCCATAATAACTGAAAATGAAACTGCTTCTTGGTGGTCTCATTAGTGACGTATGTTTTTTTATATTATGAGTTCATAAAATAATTTTATAGCTCATACATTTGCCGAGATATTATACAATTATTATGTTCCTGATTCTCAGTAAAATTATAGGTAACATTCAACATCCAACTTCTATAAGATGTATCTATTTTATAATTACAGCGTATTGTATTATTATAATAATACTTTTGACTATGAGGCAAAAATATTAGGTCGAGGAAAAAGTCTTTTCGCATTATAGTATGTATGAACTCGTAATAAAATCTGTTCTCTACACAAAAAAGCTCGATATTTACCTCACGAGCTCACTGAAAGAAACCTAATGTATCGTGTACTCATTGGTGATTCCTGAAGCTAAAGAGATTTTATTACAAGTTAATACATACTACGAGTATAATGCGACAAGACCTTTTCCCCGACCTATATTATGTAAAGTCACAAATATTACAGACCTGTCTCAAGAGAAGATGTGCCTATACCTACTCCCCTGATTAGACAACAACCAGCCGTAGCAACTGACCTTAGCTCTTACAGTCTATAAATTATTCATATTCAATACAATGCATCAGGCGATCGAGCCCATTGTGCTCGCTCGGACTTCAAATTGCATACAATTGAGCGCTGGAACTTAGGCGAATGCAACTCGATTTAGTTCAACATATGGCGGTGAATCTGTACGTGAATTGAAGATGTAATTCGGAAGCATTTCCTCTATATGTTTGAGTTGGATTATCGATATTAACTCACGTAATCTACGTTTGGATATAAATACTTATAATTGATGGTAAGAGTTATGCATTATGATCGAGGAAGTTTCTTCAAAGTGTATGTTAGAAGCTGAATACAGATATCGTATATGAGACGAAAAAAATCACTTTACTATGTATAATATAGGGTGATATATTATACTAGTCTTGGTTACAAAACAAGGATCTCTTCCGAGAATAAAGAAATGATAGGAATGGGGACTTAGTGGTATCTTGAACAGTTTTAACAATCTTTTAGGCATGCAATCTAGATCATCATGTAATTTTCCTCCACGGTAAGAGCAAGTGATAATTTATTACTTATACACATAAACTTCGAAAGCCATTTGTGGGTTGGCTTCGGTTCGAACCCTCCACCAGTTGCAAACGATAACGCTTAATCCACTCATCTCGGGACTATCGCAAACCTCACATTAAAATTACTATAAATAATTTCATATTATAATATGCAACGGGTCTTAATTCTTAACCGTTATTTAAAATTCAAGATTAGGATACCTTATTTGTTTACCCAATTTTTCGATCGAATAACATCGACCGTGGTCATGAGTTGACTGATGTGGCTGCTAAGCGTCGTCGTAGACGTCAGTAAATAAATAAGGTATCCAAACCTTTAATTTTCAATCGCGTTTAAGACCCGCTGCATTATAAACTTATGTGTACAAGTGGGCAGAGTTCAAAATCGTTAATACAAATAATTTACGTCAAAAAAACAATGTCTTACTGCTACTAAATTATGGCCACACGTTCACAGTCACCTCGGCAGTCAAACTTCAGCCAACTAATTTCAAAACGCACTTAGCTCGTGAAATGCAACTCCCGAGTAATCACGTACTGGGGAACTGCCATGAATAACAAAGACTGCACTATAACTGGGTCAGAAGGACCCGACTATAACTTGAACCCATTACCTACTTACCGTCAGTCATCGCTTCGGATTATGGGTTCTAACAAATATTCTGCAAACCTTTGCTTTAAGGGTTAAGTTGTGTAGAAGGATTGCTGAGACGGTCACACACACACACACACACACACGAATTTCTGAGGTACATTTAGCCGTAGTTTATCTATTCAATAGCCTTTAAGCTGATATAAACATGACAGTTTAATAGAGAAACTACCGCTAAATGTACCTTAGAATCTGGGCATCAGACGCTTTCAGACATTAAGATGTCCAGTTTCATGGAACTTTAGCTTTAAATATTTAAAGTTATTTAAAGTAGAAAAAGGCCTCTTCCAAATACAGGAATAACAGTTTTTTATTGATTTCCTACGATTACGGCCAGTGAAATAGTTTCAGAATCATATTAGCCTGGCAAATAACCCTAGAAGTTGTGACTTCTAAGGCCATTCTCCTTCTCTTAGATGCCATAACTCAGTGAATGCCGTTAAAAATTTTAATTTTAGACTTTAAAGCTTTTTTTAATTTCCAAAATTAGTAAGACAGATAATTTCTTGTAAAACAAAAGTCTGTAATTCAAATTAACAAAAGCATAAGCTTTTATTTCTGTATGTCCGCATTTTACAATTTAAGCCTATCATCCGAGCGATAACAACGCAGGTCACCTTAAAGTCCCCCTGAGACCCAAATCTCATTATTTAATCCCCGTATATTATGAGGAATGAAATTAAAATTAATGCGACCTAATTCTGGATACGGAATCCAATCTCGTTCGGTCCAAGTGGGTCATTTTGAGAATATGAATCTACTTAATTGTGTGAAATGAGATAAATTTCGCGACATTTTTTTATGGAAATTCTAAGTGGTATTGATGGGAATGGGTACTGTTTTATATTATTTTATTGAGAGGTGACGTTCCCATTGTTTGAGAAATAATTGTGATTTTTGTAAAATAATTTAGACACAACTTTTCTTCAGGGAATAAAATTAGAAGGGAATCTTCAAGGGTAGAAACGTTTTTAGCTGAAGATAATTTTAGGTTTAGGTTTATTGTAAGTTTTAGAGTATTAGGTAAGGGATATAGGAACAGCAGAATGTTGCAGATTTTGATAAAGTTTAACTTGGCAATGATTTAGAATTTTTTTATTTATTTTATAACTCATTAAGTGCACTTATTTAATTCACACACACATTTAATGCACAGAGTTTAATGCATTTTACGGAGACTTAACAATCATAATAAAAATAACTTATGCATTGGATGAATAATCATTTTAGAGAATCAAAACTACGACCTACCTACATTTTTAGTAATGATTTGGCAAGTACTGCTTCACAGTTGCTTTAGTCATATTGGAAGGTTAAATTACCAATTAAAGAGGTATGTGTAAATCCTAATATCTCGATTGAAAAAGTCAAAGTTCAGTAAGTAATTAAAACAAGGCTTTAAGAAACACTCATTACAGGCTGAAATTCCAACAGTTTGGAAAGGTAATTACGTGAAAATCTGTTAAAGCTTTTACTTTTAATAAAAATTAAGGCGCTAGGATTAGTATCTTTTTTTAAGAAGGTCAAGGCCTTGTCAAGGCATTTTTACTGAAGAAGTATAAGGTTTTAGTGGAAATACCGTATTTCAGGATGTTTTAAGACCTGTAGGATAAGCTCTTTGCTAGATAGATTGCCTATATTTTAGGTATCACTTTAAATAAAAGGTCTACTGCAAATTAATTATTGTTATTTGTTTTGTTATTGTTGTTTTTTATTGTTATTTGATTAAATTTATGGATTTGAAAGTTGCATGGGAAATTCGTAAAATTGTACTTAGTGGCTTTCTCTGATCTCTGCCTAAAATAGATTTTATGTATGACTAAGGAGCGAAAAATAATCTTCTATGACATAATGATAATGTTTGTATGAAATAGCTACGGTTAAGATTGCGTAGGTAATTTTATTCAGGGATTTGGGACCAACAAATTGGCTTGAAACTCAACCGCATGACCTAATACGGAATTTGAGCTTTCAATTTTGTATCATTAGTTTCTATTGTATATGAATGCGACTATATTCAGAACATACGCCTTTCTCGTCCTAACATCGCAGAGCCATCTCGTGGCCTGGCTTAAAAGTAGAAGATAAATCAAATATGCATGATCGCATATTTCATGTACTTAAAAAAGATCTCTAGTTTATTTGTACCTTATGCCTGTGGTTTTGCCCACGTTACAATCTGTCAAAATTAATTAAATTGGAAAAGCCGTATCGTGAGAGAAAAAAAAACAACAGCACTCATTCATTTCAACCATGGCCTAGAACAGTTATGCAACGCGATAGTTTGAAAGCATTTTTTTGCTAGTTCAGTCAAAATGAAATAGCGTATTTAAAATACAGTTGCAAAACAATTTTGCTTCTAAACTGTTACAATATTTATACAGTGTAGTGGACAAACTAAAAGCCTTGTCATATACAGTTATGTTACAGTCGATAATTTAGTTGTCGCGAGCCAGCGTTCTGTTTTATACGTTTTGATGGCCGGCTCCAAATAATTTGGCAGTGGACATGTGTTTGAAATTGTTTAAAAGTTTTCACAAAAATATTTTGTATTTTTTCTGTTATATTTTTAGAGAGAGGCACACTATATACTAGAGACTAGAGGCATAACGGCGCGATTTTATGCATAGTCACATCGTACTATCATTAAAACATTCTATTTTATAACAAAACTCATTAAAGGTGCTGATCAGAGGTATAATTTTCTACCACCATAAATGATCTAAACTTAAGATAAGAAAGAAACAACTTTAAGTATGTGTAGTACACATACTTATACTAATTAATATAAAAGTTTAGTCAGCACTGTTAGTCATTTTTTCCAGCAGTCAAACGTTTGATACTCGAAAACAATACGATTTAACCGAACCGAAAATCTTGGTACCATATACCTAACACAAAACATTGCGCTAGCTTTTCATTACTCAGATTTTGAAGTGTCAGGTAATTCGCTTTCATTATATGTATTTGTTCCATTTTCGTTCAATTTTGAATTCCATCAAAATTAGCAAGCATATTTTAGTTTAAACTAAGATAAAGTATTACTCAAAAACCATCTCAAGTTTAGCCAAAACGGTGTTTAATACAAAATTCATGTAATATCGATAATGCACATCAGCACAGTCCTGTCATACATTATTTATATAAAACGAGGAAACGACGCCATAACGTCCACTTGACGCCGCCGTCCTTATAGGCACGCGATAACCAAAGATTATGTTAATAGTAGAGATAAGACAATATGTTTTATGCCTAAAACAAAGATATAATTGAAAAAAATCGAAACAGGTCCATACTTTTCCGACTACTCGGGATACATACATAAAAAAATCGCGTTGACTTGAGAACCTCCTATTTTATGGAAGTCGGCTAATAAGGTTCCGTTTTTTCCCGTTACCCTTCCCGCGTTTATTTGTCTCTCTGTTTGCAATAAACTCAAAATCAACTGGACGGGTTTTCATACGGTTAGTATCACTATATAGAGTGGGGCAAACCCGGGGCGAGAGGCTAGATATAGTATGTATGTTATAAAAACATTTTACTGCATACTTTCTTATCTAAAGTTATTTTTATAAAATCTTTTGCTAACTTTAAAATAAAAGTGTAAATAAAACTGAAAGAAATAATTGAATATGTAATTTTGAAAAGGACACATATCACATTACTTAGACATAAGACGTGCGTCTTTTCGAATTTAGATCACTATATGAATTCCCATAAGTAAATAAGGTTTATATTCTATTTTACTTTTTAAGTTTAAGATTATTGCGTGTACTTTTATTTAGTATTTTAAATATTTAAATAGTAACATTTTGAAGACGTGTAGTAGTCTACTTGATTTGTATTTTTAGACTTCATTCTTAATTGAAAAGTTAAATCTATAGGGACTCTGAAGGCACGTAACTTTTACAGATATGCCATATTTAATACTCTATTTAACGCAGCATAGAAATGGCAATGGAAATGAATGGGATATACCCTTGCAAAAGCGGCGCTCTATTCGTGCATATTTTTTATCTTATGGTTAGCGTCAAAGTTGACATCGCTCATCAACTGTTATCTCAATTGACATAAATTGAGATCATCGTTTTACGTGTCCTCCGAGCCACTACCCATCCATCTACAAAACGATCGCGTAAGCGTTGTTTAACCCGTTTAACCCACAAATCGTTTATCAACGTAAGCGCAACTTGCTATGTCCACCTTAATAAATTGAAAAATAGTAATTACTCACTTTCAATAGCTGGGTAAGTTCCAAAATACTAATTTCCTTAATTTAAGTGCCTTAAGACGCTGACTGACAGATTAATCCATTTGCTCCCATACATTCTAATAAGCTTATAAATATTCAAAAAACTTGATATATTATCAACAGAAATGTGCCAATAAAACTCTTTAAATATTACGCAGTGTAAGCTACTTAACTTTTATCGCGAAATTGTGCGAGAACGTTAAAAAATAATGAGCTTATAACTCGTGTATTTAGATAACTTTTGTATGTAATGTAGTGATATGTTTTTATTTTTCCTTTTGATATTTTTAATGGCAGTTAAAGTACATACATAAAAATGTTTTTTTTAAAGGTATCATAATTAGTGGTATTTGTTAAGTACTTGCGAATATTCCAGATTTCTTTTTACTGATGATAATGCAGTTTACATTAAAATAGTTAACTTAAGGCTACGTTTCAATCACAGATGTGCAAAATTCCTAGACAGAATGCGAAGTAAAACTCTTTATATACTTTTATTATCCATGAAATTTCATATGATTTTTCAAGGCTAGGCCTATTGACAAATTTTGTATTAGGACCTGAACAACGCCCCTAGCGGGTATCGTAGCAACTAATATTTAAAGACATTTTAAATGTCAAACTTTAGATACCCGATAGTACCAACAGATGACAATCGCACTACTGGCAACGTAGGCTTATTTTGTAGGCTTAAAAAAAGTGTCCTCATAAGAATATGAAGGACTAAACCATTTTATCATTTTATTGACCGACATTAAGGTTAACTTTATCGGAATATAGGTACTAAAGTAAGTATAAAATCATATCTGTTTTATTACATAATCTATGTCCCTTAGTAAATGGTCCCTCTGGACTAAATTACGTCGTGAGTTCACACAAATTGGCCCACTGTGGTCTAATTCCTTTAGATCAAAATCTCGAGAATGTGGACAATGGACTATGTTTTATGAAAGGGAGGGGAAAACAGAAGAGGCGTGTTATGAAAGTTGACCTACGTTAAAAAGATAGTTGGTACAATTTGCAAATGATATACATATGTACCGAAAAGTATTTTTGTTTCAGTAATTCATATCACTAGGATTCAGCGTGTGGTAATAGTTTTAATTAATTTTAGAGAAGTATTTATACATATCTATATACTTTATACTATGGGCATACTGTTAACCAAAGTGTAACTCCTGTGGCAAAACATCACAATCAATCAGTCATCTTGTCAAAATAATCATCAAATAGCAAAAGATAATATCATAAATTATAGTGATTAATCGGAAATCTCGCAATTTGCTTAAGTTATAATTTTCTTGAAATTTTTTAAACTTTTTTTGTCGAAAATGCACCAAAACTCATATAACTAGTCCAATTTAAAAAACAAATAAAACTAAACTCTTCTAGTCTCGCATTTTCCTATGAACAAAACGCAGAAAACACCGTTTCTCTAAATTAAATGCTCTCTCTAGAGGTTCCCGGAGCGTTAGTGTTAGCACTAAAATAAGTGTTCGTGTATTAACCGAACGTAATTGGATATTAGCTGTAACAGCTCACAATTACTGCTTGAACACTGCACACCTCGAGTAGGGAGTACAAGCTTAGAACAAAACAACACGCTGAACAAAGACTTTAATAAAATAATAAGGAAATTTGTGTATTTTTGGAAAAAAAGAATTGATGTATTGAATTGTTATAATGAAAATAACTTTTCATGATGATGATATTATTTAATTTTTGCTGTTTAGACTCCATTTTTACTATGTTTAAAAACGATGACTTTTTTAACACTATAAAAAATATTATATTATTGGTAAAATTCTTGTAGTCACTAGCATTTTGGGGAAAATAATCCCTACCCCAAATGGGTGCGAAGTGTAAAAGTGTCCATTGTACAACGCAAATATTCTTGGACTCTGTACAATTTCTACTCATGGCTACAATAAGTATCGTTCGTAGTTCTAATTAGGACGGTTCTCGGCAAGTTTTGGACCAAATGCGTCTGTTTACAAAAGTAAATGGGGCTTGTGAACATATTCGAGTCAGTCTTATGATTGTTAGCTACTAGGCTAGGCTTTTAGTAATACTGAACAGTTATTATTAATTATCCGTGAATATTAGTAGCAAAGTATAGGTATTGATTAACACGAATCAACAAAATTGTTTTCTAGAATCAAAAATTATGCATTATTTTACTTTCATTTGCTCCATAGTTCGACTTATTTTCGGTTATCTTGAAACTACAGCCAGTGCTACCGAGCTGAAACCTCAAGAAAAACTTAAAAGAATACGCTTAATTGCGGTACGATTATGTCAAGACAAAGGGTGGCTTTCAGATAGTATAGAAAAAAAATGCAGCAACTCGTGGCAAAAACAAATATGGGAATTAAGCCTGTTATGGCGTAGGTTAGACTGGCCGTGATCACAAACTGACTGCAGAGTCAACCTTGTTACAAAAACGAATCAAGCATTTGACCTTAAAGTAATTGGCTATCATATCTGCGATCAAATTCTTCGTATTTTTGACAAAGAATACATTAGATATTAGTCTGCGATCCTCATAATTTCTCATTAATATTTGACGGCTGAATTTGCACCTATAATTTACGTGGCCCTGTCTATAAGGGTATCAATATATCAAATTCTTATTCAAGTATGTCGATCATAAATTACTTTTTACGAGGGTATAAGCCACGTTAGATAGTCGTATTATAGTGATTGAGCTCCCACGCAGCCTGGAGTTTAAGACCTGGGTGTATTAGATTCTTGGAAATTAATGATTTTATTAGAAGAATAGAGATATTTATCGAATATTTACCAAACCTAGTTACGTAATATGTATACCAACTATTGTTACATAGATGTATGTCGTGGTTTAAGAATCCCACCCGTATTCTAACTAATGGTTTTGGACGATGCAGTTTTTTGCCGGAATCGTAAAAATGCAATGCTCTCAAATGTTGGGGCACTACATTTTTTTGACCCGTTACTGTACCACTGCTGGGCAAGGGTCTGCTCTCAAACAGGTAAGGGGTTAGGCCTTGAGTCCACCTAAATTACCAAATAACCTCTTAATTTTTCGGTCAAGCCCAGAGTACGACATAAGTAGTGAAAGATCTTTATCTTGTCGAGTTTGTAAAACAAGTAGGTAAAGTTGACAGTCAATCGTCAGAAATGTCGCCAATCGTGTCGGTCAAAAGTTGGCTTGAGAATACGCAATAAATACCCTATTGTTCTATACAGAACAGCAAAGAGAGATCTAATGCTATCTTACCTGGCTATGCAAATGATGGAATAGAAACTGTACCTGTGTATTATGTCACACACTTAAATAATAAAAACAACTCCACACTGATTTCCTCGAAAGTATCCACTGCCGTTTATCGTTCGACAAGACAGTATTATCCACCGAAAAAGAACCATATCATTGGGTGTCTGCCAACACGATTACATCGAATATTGCTCAGCAGTTCTTAATGTATTCGTTCAGTTAATACAGCTATCATTGGAGATATTATCTTACGTTTCATCGCTGAATAGTACAGAGTTCGATGTAGATAACTATTGTTGTAACTTAGGTACCTGATTGCCTTCGATTAGTTTCTCTTTCACTATTGAAATAGACTTGTTATGAAAGTTTTGTTGGCTAACTGGAATTGGATTTCGAAGATTTTGCAACTAAAGCTAGATAAAAGAAGTAATTCGTATAAATACATGATTAAAATTACGCTATTTTTCATGGAATTAGACAGGTAGAGAGCAAGGAACATCACTAGATACGATCTTACAAACCATTTTTTTAAACCCGTTAATGTCCCACTGTTGGGCAAGGATCTTCTCCCAAGCAAGGGAGGGTTTAGGCCTAGAGTCTACCACGCTAACCAAGTGTGGGTTGGGGATTTAGCATACCCTCAATAAATGTATTAAACAAATTTTAGGCATGCAAGGTTTCATCACGATGTTTTCCTTCACTGTTAGAGCAAGTGATTTTATTTCTAATATGCACATAAATTCGTAAATTTAGATGTAAAGTGACGAATTTAAACTAAATTATACACTGGTCAGTGCTACGTTTTTACAAACTGTCTTTACACCTTAGTTATACGAAGATAAATAAAATGAAACTTATTTGAACAAGGTAAACTATCAAGTAACGATATTTTGTTCATAAACACGTCTACAAGGACACCCTTAAAGATTTGTACCTCTCAAGATAGCGAAGAGGGTCACATGACACAAGTCCTCCAATACACAAGGACCATTGTTTCACTATTATAACATAAGAGTATGCTTACAGTAGGATTGAGTGTGTTGTGGATTTTACAAACATGACTGATTGTCCTTACGATGAATCGCGGATGCATTTTTGTACTTTAAAAATGAATTATCACATTGAGAATGTGATCATTTATACCGTAGGGAGAATCTTGGACCGTAGGGAGTTTTGCAAACAGCTGGCATAAAGTTATATCAGTCACTAGCTGACCCGCGCAACTTCGCTTGCGTCACATAAGAGAAAATTAATCAAAATTTTCCCGGTTTTTGTAACATTTTTTATTGCTGCTCTGCTCCTATTGGTCGTAGCGTGATGATATATAGCCTATAACCTTCCTTCGGTAAATGAGCTATCTAACACTGAAATAATTTTCCAAATCGGACCAGTAGTTCCTGAGATTAGCGCGTTCAAACAAACAAACAAACAAACTCTTTAGCTTTATAATATTAGTATAGATGACTATTAAACGTTCGCGTTGCATGTTTATTATTTATTAGAACATGGGAATTAACGCAAACACGCATTTTTCCTAAGATTGCCGGCGTTTCGACGCAGGGTGCAGAAGCCGTGAACGCAGGCTGACATGCGTGTTCGCCTTTATTCCCGTATTCTAATATAATAATATCATAGGTAATACTATAATTGAACAATATCCAATCCAAGTAATATAATTATAATATTTGGACGTTTGTGTAGTGACATAATACACATAATTTTCCTCAAGTCAGTGAGATGTTCTTGAGTTAATTTTAGGGCTTCCATTTTTATATAAACAATCTAATCTATACTAATATTATAAAGCTGAAGAGTTTGTTTGTTTGATCGTTTGTTTGTTTGTTTGTTTGAATGCGCTAATCTCAGGAACTACTGGTCCGATTTGAAAAATTTTTTCAGTGTTAGATAGTCCATTTATCGAGGAGGGTTATAAGCTATATATTATTATCAGCACGCTACTACCAATAGGAGCAGAGTACCAGTGAAAAATGTTACAAAAACGGGGATAATTTTTAACGCTTATGTAACGCAAGCGAAGTTACGCGGGTCAGCTAGTTTCAAATAAGCTTCTGTGGAACTACTATTTTTATGACTACTTAAAACCTACACCTACCCTAAAAAGAGCCTCTTTCAAAACAGTATAGTTCCATTACATCCCCACAAAGGTAGATAAACCAAAAATATTATGAAGCCTTACTTAATAACAGCTACGAACTGAAAAACCACTCAAATAACGGCCGCATTACCTTTAAGTACCACTAAATTATTAAGAAGCTGGTTTTATAAAATATTAAATTTTTTTAAAATACTTTTATGTTTGGTCTAATGTTTTGATGTTTTACTTTTTATATAAAGATAAATAATAATTGTAGAAGGTTCTTGACCGATGGAAGGTCGGCGGTGAGTGAGGTTAAGTTATGTTATAGCGGTCAAGTTTTCGGTGGATAAGCGTTATCCGATTCTTCAGACTATGTTTCATTTAATTAAATGGTAGTAACGAAAGCTAAGGTACCAGTGATTGTTAATACAGGTTAAAAAATAAAAAATGTACTAATCTGTTTTTTAACTTTAGTGTGCTTAAGTAACAAACTATTCAAACATACAAACGCTCAACTTTTTACTTAGTTATTATCATAAGATAAAAGATTGCTAGAAAGTGTGCTTAGTTTAAACCACAAACGGCTACGAGTAGTAGTCAAAAGGAACTCTTTTACGTTACTATTTATCCAACCCTTAACAACTAACCTTTGCATGTTTCATAAAGTTTACCAAGCCTTTCAGGAGTCACTACCCTTCATACATTAATAAAGTCTAAGTAAATAACCGAATAGATTCTAATGCAGTACTTTACAATAGTAATGAGAAAACTTTCAAGCTTTGTAGAGAGAGAGGGAATGAGAGTGAAAGAGACAAATATAGTTAAACAGATAAACCACATCTTAATACAAGTTTCAGTATTTTCAGTGCTAATATTAGACACAGTTACTTTGAAATTCAAGATACTTCAACCATTTTGTTCGTGTCAACTGAAAATAATAACTTTTTGAGATATCTAATGGTGATTGTACACGTATGCTTTATCTTCAGATATTGTGAATATGAAAGTTATGTTCAAATGAAAGTAAATTTAAAGATCTGTCTGTTTAGTCGTGAACAGCTACAGCTAAACGACTGAAAAAGGTTAAATTGGTTGCATTAAAAAAAAAACAACCAATAAAAAAAAGGTAATTTCAATCACATTATTAATAATGGTATTCTAAGTAATTTATATCTTTGGACATAATAAACTTTATTAGGTCTCAGATTTACACTAACTAAAACTTTCTAATAATACTAAAATGTTTTACGACTTGATCTAATAAAGCAAAATTCCACAGAGAACCCAAAATATATTAAAACATTAAATTAAAACAATCATTTGCTACTAAAATCTGCTTTAGAATCCTGCAAACTTCTTTTACGAGATTGTAAATGTGACATTAGATCATACAAAAGTTTTATAGCAAGAGTCGCTGCACACATAGCCGGGCATTTATCAGTAAAGCCAAAAAGTCTTATCAAAACCATCTAGATAAATTTTCGGCAATCACAATCTGCTCGGCTGCCGCACATGATTGATCTGCCAATTGTCAATTTATGTGGATCGATGTTCATTGTCTTCTTTTTAATAATACTTTGTGTGATTACTATAGCCACATGCTGTTGTGAGACAGTAACATAGTAAAAACAAGAGATTTGTGAATTTTTTCTCATCTTTTGCGGATGATGAAGTTGTAAAGCGACGACATCCATCCGTACTATCACTGCTTTCCTTAATCTCTAATTTGTTTATTTAAGACAGAAGCCGAATGACACCGAACAAGTGGTATGGATTGGCTTTGTTGTTCCACAAGTACTGCCGAACCACCAATGCCGGTTGAATTATGTGTGCAGTCACCTTCATTCACACATGGCTTAAACAATGAAGTCCAAATAGAATTGAAGAAGATTCAACTGTAACAGCTGTTTCATACAAGTTTTCAAACAATTTTGTTAATTAACATAGCATTTAGGGTTTAAGATTAAATGTTCAAGTTCGACAGCCTAACGTATTATGTTAGGAATGTAGGCATTCTAGAATAGGTCTAAAGTCTAGATTACTAACATCTTAGTATGTAATGTTAAGTGACTTTAGGAATAGAATTTGGAGGTCAACGAACTAAGATACTGTTCCTTATGTTATTGCTACTAAAACCTTCCAAATTGTGACCCGAACATGAAATTTAGATCAGCTATTTTAAATACTACTTTGAACTAATACCTCATAATATATGTTTTTATTTAATTACAAAATTGCCTTTTATGCCTATATGTGTAGGCAGAGATATATGACATACACACATCACGTTTCACAAAAAAAAAAAATGTAGTCCCGTGTAGAAAGGGCAAGTATTAGCAAACTTCGTGGTACTATTATGAAATATTCTAAAAGAATTAGAAAAGAACAATAGTACTTTGCCTGAAAAGGCAATGGAACCCGAAACCTCTAGATAAGCGAATACACCACCACCACAGAGGCACAGTAAATTCATTGTCTATAATTATAATTTAATTATTATGAATAAAGCATAAAGGTTTATTAATAATCTGCTTTCAAAGCCGCCCGCTTTTAAAAAGTTCCTACTTGCCTGCGTTTTTCTTACAATCTCTTAATGGAAATATTTTTAATTCCTTACTTAACGTTTTAAGTCAAGTTTATCACTTCTTTATTCATTTCCATTTTGTGTTAGAGGTTAAGTAAAAAAAAAACTGTGATGTAAAATTAGAAATGTCGGAAGACTTACCAAGATTAATCCATCAAATCGTGACTAATCTGTAACAAAGATTAAATGGTTAGTTTTAGTACTGAGAGTTTAATGTTATATTGACGTAAACAAGAAATAACTTACGTAACGAAAAACACTACTCAGTTGACCAAGGTTTCCTAAATAATCTCAATGACAATTACCTAATAATGCCTTTGCGACCACTTTAATTAGCATAAAAACGTTGTTTTGTAACATGTTAGCATAAATTTCTGTGGCTGTTTGTAAGCTAGAATCAGACATTAAGGTAAGACCCCTTTTGCAGTTTAGTGTTTGTGTTAAACATGCACGTACAATAAGAATGTAACCAAAGAAATACAATCAATAACAATTGAATTTAAACGAAACCATAATTCATATCCCATGAAAATTACCCACAATTTAAAGCACGATACACCTTAATCCATTATCAAAAATGTCAAAATATGCATACGTTTTAAACATGCACAGCTGGTCCCAATTTAAAAAGTATTGATTGGAAAATTTGGGTTCAATTTCAAGTGGGTACTTCTATTTTATTTGTATGGGGTTGTATGATTGATTAACACCATAAAACATTTGATATGGTAAACATTGGCAAGTGGGTTCATTGGATCGGATTTATCCAGATTAAACAGGTTTTTTTTCGTGTGTTTTGCTTTTTTATAATGGGATTGTTATATTAGAAGATAGAGATGTATAAAATGCAGACATTTTTTTCTTATTTATGATTTATGATGTTAGTTTCGTGTAATTGGAGGCGAGTCTATTGCCATATTCCAACCAGTTCACCAAACGCTAATGTACTGGTAAAATATTAAAAGCATTAATCATTTCACAGTTTGTGTTTTTCGTAAATGAAGTACTCTTTATCAGAGAAGGATTTATTTACCTCTTTTATTCAGTATTTTCAACAAACAAATTATTAAAACAATGTAAGGATAAAGTGGTATAAATATAAAAAAAAATTATAATCGTTTGAATTACAAACTTTATCCACGCCTATCATCACTTAAATTTTCAAATAAGCGATAATAATTTCAACAATAAATAAAGCAAAACTTAAACAATAATGGTTTGAGCTTAAAATGTATTAAAAATTTCACTCTGAACACCTGTGGTACATTATTAGTAAAATTTATTGCCAGCGACAATTAAAACTTGCTTCTAGCCTTCGTGCTGAAAGTGCTAATCATATTTCAGTCTGGCAACCCTAGGCTTTGAATAATGCAAGCGTTAATTTTACTACTTTTTTGGGTTGCCAGTTGTAAAAGGCGTTAAAATATGGACGTAGTTAAATTTTATTTTGTGGTACAGTTTTATATTTCTATTTATGTTAAGTTATGTATAGTATTATGGCTGTTATAAAATATTATAAAGAACAATAAATATAAAAATATACATATTCAGTTTTATTGGGGTCAGTATTAAATGAATGCAAATATGATAAAAATAACTAAGTACCTTATTTTACCTAATGAAATCAAATATTATTGACTATCGAAAACCGCATAGCTGTTGAGAAATCTTGTACGAAAATTTGATCAACGCCTCTACTGGGCGTTGCGTTGTAGGAACTATTTTGGCCGTACATTTAAAATGTCAAACTTTTGATACTCGACAGTTCCGACTATAGAGAATCGCGGTACTGGTAGTCGACTAAAAGACACGAAATATAAAATTAGAGCTATATTATAGTCAGGAAAGGTTACTATCACATTACAGAAAGAAATCAACTCATACAAAATCTTTTGAATATTTTCAGTCTGTACTCTGCCATATTTCACAAGTATTTTCCTCACAAAATATTCTAAAACAAGCACATCAGTCAAATGTTGTGAACAGACTCCAGCGGCGATTACTCCTCATCTTCAAATCCCGGGGCAGGCATCGTTCATGGCCGTGCGGTATCGAGACAATCTTAATTGTATCACGTTTGAAAAAGAGCCAACTTAGTGTAGGTTTACATGTTGTGGGAAGTCTCAAGAATTATATATTTATGGAGAAAAACATTCCATAGTTCTGTGAAGAAAAAAACATTTTATATTTCATGAAGCAAAACATTTTTGTTTATACAATAACGCTAAAGAGCGTCACATGGTTCGATCTTTATAAACTTTCCTTGCCTCATTCACATTCATACATCTGATCATACAGGACCGCCGGTTGCGG
Organism: Anticarsia gemmatalis; assembly: GCF_050436995.1. Classification (NCBI taxonomy): domain Eukaryota; kingdom Metazoa; phylum Arthropoda; class Insecta; order Lepidoptera; family Erebidae; genus Anticarsia; species Anticarsia gemmatalis. Next base: position 1,162,034 of record NC_134756.1, on the reverse strand, counting down.
TTACGGTAAAGGTAGAAGTTAAAGCCAAGTTCTGAATAAAATTAGATTAAATCTATTTGTTATCATTAAAGTTTCTATTAAAAATAGTTTCACAGAATGAGCCAGAAGTTTCCGAGCCTGAATAATTTTTACATGGACAATTAGCCATTTTTAATGGCTTAAACACTACATATTAATTGGGTTGTCCACAAAATAAATGTATTTTTACTTAAGAATATGTATATATTCAGTGGCACATTTAATTATTATGTTATAGTTATGATGACTAAAGATATATAACAAGCTCTTAAAGCTTTAAACGTCGTCAGACGGTGTCATCTAAACTAATTTCAACGATCAAAGGAAAAGTAGTGTAGCAATAAACTTTTAGAATGTTTAACTATTCTCTTTTACAAAACTTCAAAGTCACGTAACAAACACAAGAACAAGTACCTTTTTTGTTTGAAATTTAAAATGTCTGGATATTGCGATGTCTTTATACTTTATTTGAGTAAACGATACGACTATTTTTCTAAAAAAAAATATTTATTTGTACAAAACCTTTAATGATTTTCATTTGGTCTGATATAGCAACTGCCGCAAGCTATATTTGAAGTAAAATTCGCATAAATCTGAAAGTTTTCTGTAATATTACTACATTTTTCATAAGGCACTAAGAATTGCTCTTGTGTCGCAGGAACTTTTACAAACACACAAACAACGATAACAGAGTCCAACCAGACACTAAAGAACCCTTTGTGAATTGCAAAAATATTCATTCCGTGTGGGAATCGAACTTCTTGACCTCACACACTGAATAGACCGTTATAAATCATAGCAAATTATTAGAATATATAGGGAAATTAAACCCAATTTACCAATTTTTTCACGCAAATTTATACACTATAGCTAATAAAGCCCTTAAAACAATCCCAGAGCAGTAAAAACTCTATCGTTTCCACCCCGTCATGTGAGCCCACACTAACAACATTAGGGCTGTCACGTCCGAGCCCTCGGCTACGTGCCTCCGCCGCATCAAACTCGAGTATAACTCGCTGTAACACTTTTATATTGTTAATCTTGCGGAGAATAGGGCTGTGTTGTTTTCTACACATAGTAGTATGGGTACTTTAGTACGATTGTTGGCTTATTACTTTAAGATTATTCTGGTTTTTACCGTTTTCTTGCGTCTTCTTTGATGTATCTACCTATATTTTTGGAAATCTATCTATCTAATCAGCTTGGTTCCACCCACTGTTGAGTACAGGCCTCCCCCTCAGCACGCCACTTTCTACGGTCCTCCGCTTGTCTAGTATTCACTCAATGTAAAATTTTCTGAATTGTAGTTCAACTTTGTAGTAATAAACGAATACTAGTAAAAGATAAACTAATGAACACGTTAACAAAGTATAATATTATTACGTAAAAGCTTTTGCTACGGCTCCATCTATCTAAGTTAATATTGGTCTGCTAAAATTTAACAAAGAGTATAGAAAAGAAAGTGATGATGTCAAATTTTGTAGTTAAATGGGAATAGCTGTAGGAATAAACTAATGACATAATAATGTTGGACACAAATTAATAAAACGGAATGAATTCGAATTTAACATATTTCCAGCTCATTACACTAAACGTAAAACACACTAATTAGGTACCTATGTAACCAACTAAAAATGTAACTATTTTAAAGTTCAGACAGGATAAAGTTCAGGCTAATTGTGTAAAGTAAGTATAAACGGTTCAAAAACTGTTTGAAGGTCTCATGCCGCCTCCCTAAGGGTTTCAATTTCACTGTATGCGGTTAACTGCATTTACAGTCTGGCCTCCAAATAGCGGTCCAAGTTGAAGGTTAAAATCGTTAGGCTTTTGTAGCTATTTTTGTTCCCAAATGCGTTAAATGAGAGCTTACTATGACTGTTTCTGTGATCCGAATCAGTGAATCCGACTGCTGATCGCGTAGTCTTGGGTTTGATTCTCGTACTGGTTATTTCTGGTAAAACTATTACAATACTTCTCATTGGTACCCCGGAGTAGTAGTAACTCATTGCACGTCAGGCGAAGCTATGCCTGCGCTTTCTGGTATAACATGCGTGATATATTGCATGTACTTATGTATTTTATGTATTATAATATTTATCATTAGTAGCCCGGTGTTTAGTAACGTGCCCAGTTAACGGCTACAGGCCCATCATCTTTTACTTGGGATTGTAGCGCAATTCTCTACAGTCGGTATCTAGTGGCGAAAGTTTGACATTTAAAATGTACTGCCAAAATAGTTCTTACGGAGCACGGTAGATGCGCTAAATGGATTTTCGGAATAATTTCTCGCTAGCCGGTTGTCGGTAGTAGTTTAAACATATCTATATTTTTATACATAAAATTACGTGGGCATATCGTTTACCTACATACCTATTCTTTCGGATGTAACAATAATGTGAGACAGAGTAAAAAAAAAATATTACGAAACGTTGTTTTGTTTTGAAAAGATAGTCGACATTGTTTTTTAAACTTGTCACTGCACACTGAACAGCCAATACAACACAAAAGCCATGTCAATACAGCTTAGCTAGTAAAACAAAGTTAATACTAACTCCATAACACATTCAAAGCTGCAGTCACCGTCGGCTCCACTACACTGTCTGTAACACAATCCCTTTGTACCGCCCCGAGGAAAAATAGCGCTATGAAATACTGGGAAACTCAAACCTATGTTAGGTTTTCAACCAGTAGTGATGCAAAGCGATGCGAGACTTTAGAAAAAATACAATCTTGTTTGTTTGGCTAAGAAGACTATTCTAAATGTGAAAGTAACTTGTGTGTTTCGCGAATAAATTGTTGGGAGTATAAATGGCATCACCGAACAAATGTAAAAATAAAAAAAAAAGCTTACTACCTCTACTGAGCAAAAATCTTCTCCCGAAATGAGAAGTTAAGGTTTTCTAAAAGGGTACTCAGAGTTGTATGCTAAAACAAACATTAAGTTTATTAAGTAGGTAAATAGGAAAAGCTTACAGTTGGTTGAATTTTTTAATTAATTTGTTTGCAAAAAATAATATTCAACTTTTATCACAAAAATAATATAACACATATCTCAAACTAATAAATGCTTCTTCATAATAATTCTCTTATAAACATAACAAATAGAATATTATCGTCTTCTAATCGAAACAAATGGGATAAATATTCAAAATTGAAAATACATTACTACTTTTATTTCGGATACGATTTATATTTCTCGCAATTTCATCTCTTTGCCCGCCAGTGGAAATATACCTTGAAGGTTGCAATACTTAAGCCGGGATTTTCATGCTTTTATCAGCGCTTTTGATCCCGGATTGAAAGGAATCTAGTTCAGGTGTGCATAGAACTTTTGAGGAATATCTCTGCTGAGTGCTGGCTAAAGTTCTGTGCATTGATCTAGCTTAGAGTGGGTGTCGTAATTCAACGATTGTGGGACTGGAGTGAGCGTCTGTAGTATGTTTGTATGTTTGTAAAATTGCCAGTGGTATTGATATTTACACAAATATATATCACACTTGTTTTACATGGAATATTACGTTTTAAAACTCTTACTGCTTGTGTAGGTGGATGTCAAACGTCGGATAAACAAATAAGGTATCCTAACATTTAATTTTCAATCGCGTTTAAGACCTGTTGCATTATAATATTATAATTAAAATATATTATGATAAACACCTATGTGTCGCTTTGACAGTATTTGTCTTCGTTTCATGTATTAGAGACGGGCCTATTGCGAAATACCGGACTCAGACTCTAAGCGACTATTAAGAATATTTAAATACAAATTAGAAAATTCCATATGTATTTTACCTGACCCGGGAATCAACCCCGAGAACTTGTGGTCAGCAGTCTTATACCCTACTACTACAGTGTCCAGACTACAGACACACCGATATTTCATCAAAACAAATAATTTCAAATTCGATTCGCACTGTTCTCCTGTTCGGCAACGGTCTTCCCCATAATAAAAGACGAGTTAGACCTTATCCACCACGCTGACCAACTGTGGTTGCTAAAAACAACAATAGAATTTAAAAGTCAAGGAAAATACATAAAGAAGTATATTAAGTTCATTAATAAATAAGCGAAAAAGGTTAAAAGGTTACCTTTGGTTCGTAATACGCGAGGGACAAACAAAGAAAGCCACATTAAAATTCAGGTACTACATACATTGATGTAGTAAGTTATATGACAACGTTTTATCATTTATGAGACCCTTTTGATGTTCTTTGATGGGTTTTGATTGTTTTATAACGAGATTTGTGATATTAGCTTCTGACTGTGATTTCACTTGCATGAAATTTTGAGGCTTGTGGTGTTTATTTAAAATTCTATATTATAATGTACTAGCTCTAGCGTCCAGGATAAAAACTGTCATGTAGATATGTAGAAAACTTCATTCCAATCCGTTCCGCAGTTTAGGCATTTTTATAAGAAGTGTTCTAAAAATTACTAGGGACATGCCGTTTTAAAAATATTATTTCAGATAAAAAGAGAGTAAATAAATTACTTAATATTAATATTTAGAAGCATTTGACGCGGTGTATTTGCAATTGTTTTCGACATTTCCTTTGCACCAAAAAGTAAATTTTCAAACAGGTAGAAAACATTTTGTCAAATTGTTCCACAGCTTAATTAAAATAAACCACGTGTGTTCATTAAAACCTAACTCTAAAAGGTCGTAGGTGAACGTCTAACTAAATCCAGTGACATTTTAGAACTCAAAACCCACCTACACATAATAAAACAAGCGCTGTGTTCCGTTTTTGTAGGTCCGTTTGTCCTCACATCCGTGAAATATCTTTGTGAGTTCTCCGCTCGTGCATTAAGTGCATCCGACCTTTGACTTTTGTATGAAAGGGAATCAAAGACGGTATATTAGATTCTGAATAGGTTTTTAGGTAGCGGAATTGTGCTAAAGTCTAGGTTATCTCACTAGTTTAGGACTCAAGGCTTAACCCCTCCCTCATTACGGGAGGAGACCTTTACCCAGCAGTGGGACATTAATGGATTCAATTTATTTATTTAGGTTATGAAGGCTTAAAATGCGTCTTATATCGAGTTTTCTTTGAAATTGTAAATAATAATGCGTTGAATAAATTATAATGTTGCGTAGTCATGTCTATAACAAATGTACATCTATATCATAACTTTTAAACTCTCGCGTTGCATGTTTAATGTATAATAGAATACGGGAATTAACGCGAACACACATTGTATACCTATACTTCCATATTTTGTATTTTAAATGTAAAAGTCTTTCCAACATGTCTATCTGTTACGCTTTCATGGCTGAACCGCAAAACTTATTATAATGTCATTTACCATGGACATTGATGATGAAAGACTAAACACATTCTTTTTTCAGAAATCGGCACCTACGAAGGGAGCGGAATCACGTGGATCCGCTAGTAAAATATACAAAAACACTCTCAATTTTTGCAAATCCTCAGCCTAGTCTTTCTTCCCAACACATAAGTAAATATTACTTTATATCCTAAATCCTAACTTAAACTCTCATAAAACTGAATTCACTCACCATTACCTGAACCCATAATTCAACAGAAAAGAACATGGGTTCTTCAACAGACCCTTTTTCAGACCTTAACAATGGGCCTTCAAAATATTCTTTTGTACAACCTTTGTTAAGAAAAGGCTATTTATTGACCCTAATTAGTAAGCAAACGAGGGTTTTAGAAAAAATTGCCTGTAATAACTGTATATGAGTAAAAGGTTAAGGGTGTACGAAGATTACCTGGAAACGGATGGGATTAATGGAGTGTTATGTTGATGGGAGAATATCTTTTAGTAACTAGAGATTCAAGTTAAGATCGAAACGTGCGTAAAGAATAAGTGTTTCAGTGTTATAGCATTTCCATTATTTTTTATTTAAATATATCCAAAGCATTAAGAACATACTGACATTAATAGAATAGAACGACAACGAATAGACACAAAACAAAACTAGATTTGAAACTGTAGCTCGATTCTGTAATACTATCGAGTACCGACAAGCGGCCTCTCATCGAGAAATTTTGTATGAAATTCTGATCAGCGCCTCTGACGGGTGTCGTAGGAACTAGCTATTTTGGCAATACATTTTAAATGACCGACTTTCAATAGTACCGACTGTACAGAATTGCGCTACTGAATATGTGGATTGAACATCATTTGATAGATAATTTATATAGGTAGATACATATTGGTTATATGTGGGAATTAAACACTCGTTAGGAGCAAGACAACGCCTTAAAGATAAAATAAGAAGTTATTTGATACATAAAATCTAAGTCTAATGTTATGTAAAAAGAGATAGTCATTACTACTTTTGACTATTTTAATGATTATATAATAACTATTCAATCAAAAAATCTTAATCATCTATCAACAGTATCAACAAAATTCAATCGTTCCGAAAATTAAACCAGCAACACTCAGCAAAGCAACAGCTTAACAACATCTCTATAAAACAAACTTACTAATAAAACATGCTTCTCCGAAAAGGTTTTGGCCATAAAGCCTTAAGATACACTCCCTAACATACGCCTTAAATAAGTGCTGTTAGTTCCAAAGGAATTCCTTGAATGGGCTCCTTATACATGTAATATACAGGTGCTTTGAGTCAACTGGATGTATGGGAGAATTCGGCGTGTTCCGGGAATTTAGCTTGTGTGTAAGCGCCTTTATAGACTGGAACTGACGTTATTGATGTCGTGTCTTGTAGGTTTCTAGCTGCTTGTGAGATTTACTTGCTATCTATTTAATATACCGGTGCTTGGTAACATTTTGGAAGATTTTTTAAGTATGCATCTTAAATTAAAATTCTGAATATCCTACATATATTTCATACCCTATTTAAAATAAGCAAAGCACAAAAGTAATAAATTGAATAGTAGTTGTTAGTTAATTATGTGACTGATTATCACTTGTTTGTTGCGTGTAAGCCATCCAAACATTTTCTAGATTAACTGATAGTTCTGGCAAAACACTTCAAGAGCAGCATCTACTTTAATAATAATATGTCGCCAATAAATCATAACTTTACATATCTTCAGTTTTTGACACTAGTTTTATCTTCTTCAAACTATCATTTACTAGTGTTCGTCCAGTAGTCGAAATTCGACTATAATTAATTAAAATTATAAGTTATTTAATATAAAAATTTACGACATTTAGTAAGACCTCAGTAGCACCTACATTTCCTCAAAAAGCTTATCAATCTTTAATCTTAACTTACTTTACTTAAATTTCATGTTACATGCTTACCATCAGACAAGGCAAAATATCTATCTGCAAATTTCCTTTACACACATATAAGTAACCCAGATAATTCAGTAGCAAATGCTCAGCTGCATGCCTTTGATAGTTCGGTAATCAATACTGGGTCAAAGGCATTATTTGGTTATCACAAACACGAGAGCGCTAAGTGTAGTGAGTCAATATTGGGGGGATGTGAGCTATGGCCGCTTGAGAGCTTGTGGTTTGGCTTTAAGATAAGATGGTATGAGGAAAATTATTATTTTACCATCTTTTGATATATTACTGGGTAGGCTTATGAACTCAAATACTTTCTCATTCTGAGAGGAGACTTGTAGCCATAGATTATACATTTATACTGATACTTGTAGCCCTGGATCAGCAAAAACTATTTTTTTAGACCTTAGATTTTAGGCTTTGTGTGACGGGGATGTATTCAAACAATCAAGTCTAGAATAACCAGACCTAAAATTACTTGTGAGGCGCCCATAGCTAGCTGCTGTGCTTACCGGTCGGTAAACGATCTGTGGGTTAATCAACCGTTGGCGCGGTCATTCTATAGATGGGTGACCACATAGTATCCGATCCGAAATAGACCGAATCCGAATAAAATTTACGATTTCCTGGTGCAATAAGTGCGTCCAACTAGTCACTGCTCTGTGTTCGTCTGTTAAAATCATTTAAATAATTTAAATTTTTTATTGGCTTTCAATATTGTTGTTTATGAATAACTAATGTTATTTTTTTTATGTGTAGGTCTTTCTTGGGCGTAGACAGCGCTCTAATTTATTTCTATGCATTGATCTAATATCTGCTGCAAAGCTTGTGACAAAAGTTTTCTCTATAACCAAAACACATCTAACAAGGACATTTTACAGCATATAAAACCAGCCTATCAAGATTTTATCGTGCTAAGGTCAAATCATGATAACTTGACGCCATCGGTCATCTGATCCAACTGGGGCTCGGGCGACGTTCGTAAGTGAACGATAACGACTAGGTTACCCTCCGATCACTCCCTGAAGACAGAAGATTGAATTAATTTTGATTATCAATTTATGATACCCTGTAGTTTTAAAACTTAGAAACTTATACGGCTTAAAAACATACATACATAAAACCACGCCTTTTTCCCATTAGGGCAGAAAGAGACCAAAAAAATCTATAATCGATATTAGTTAATAAAATGGACTCTTTAGTCTAAATTGCATAAACTTTTAGTAGAAGAAGGTTGTAAAAAATAATAATAGCTCGGATTATCCTAAAACATCAGTTTTCTGTTGAAGAACCTACCTAAATTAAACAATATTGTAGAAAATTATTGCTGCTAAAATTTTAATAATGAAGTGATAAATAGATAGCATTTAAGATACAATGATCAAACTACTCGCCTGCATATCTCAAACTGATGATATGATGATTTGTATGTATTTTTGTTTTTTTTTTTCTGTATGATTTGCGTAGTCTTATTTACGAGGTGCCTAAGCATAGATTGTGACAAAAATATCCCTGAAATACGTCGCAAATCATAACCCTTTAAATAATAATTCCAAAAAGAAAATTTGAAAATCCAATGGCAGAATCTTAATAAAGTAAGGCAGATTACAGACAGCCGTATCCGGTAAACCGTCGAAGATTTATTGAGTTAAATTAATTAAATTTAATCGGTATTCCGATTCGGTATTCTGAGGTATAATTCAAAGTGTTATCTATACTAATATTATAAAGCTGAAGAGTCTGTTTGTTTGTTGGTTTGAACGCGCTAATCTCAGGAACTACTTGTGCGAATTAAAGAATTCTTGAAATTTGCTGTTGGTGTTGGATAGCCTATTTATTGTCCTCAATAAATAGGCTATTTATGGTCCTCAATAAATAGGCTATCCATGATCCGTGATGATATTTAACCTACAGCCTTCCTAGGCTATAGGTTAAATATCATCACGCTACGACCAATAGGAGCAGAGTACTAGTGAAAAATGTTACAAAAACGGGGAATATAATGATCAACGCAAGTGAAGTTACGCGGATCAGCTAGTGTTGGATATAAACGATATTGTAAACAATGGTTTAGGCTCTTTAAACGTCTTAATTCGGTCGCGGGATTAAGAACATTATTTGGTGTGTAATTTGTAGGATAATCTTGATTTAGGATTATCTCATTCGATTTGTAACAGATCCTTTAGGTGAAGTCTGTTTGAGTTTGTTCTTGTACAGTAGCAGTACATTAGGATCTCTCTTTACAAGCAATTATTTTTCTCATGTATAAGATATCGATAGTTTTAAAATTTTGCGCAAAACTACACTTCACATTAAACATTGTTTTTGCGTTTGTTGGTTTCTTAAGAATTTAAACGATTTGAAAAGATTTCTTTCAATACAACGCTTTATTATTATATAATACGATATTTCTTTAACCGACTTCAAAAAAAGGAGATGGCTCTCAATTCGGCTGTATGCTTTTTTTACATTATGTAATGATTGTATTTATGAATAAAAGGTGTGAATTTAATACGTTTTCATTTGCTTTTAACTGTGTAATATTAGATGGTAAATACGCAATCATAATTATATGTCTGTAAACATGAATAGAGTTTCTTGCTCTACTGAGAAAATTGTATAGTTTATTATTTTACTCTCGTAATCAATTTATTTACGAATACTGATGCATGATGTTATTACGGCTATTTTATTGAAAAGTAAAGGCTATTTAGCGGCTGAATTTATCCACAAACAATAGCACTGATAAATCGCTTAATACGCAACAGTCATCAATATGGTTTAATGATTCAGTTTGTATGAGTTATTGAAGTTGCTATTGTAACTGCACTTTTATATTGTACTTTATGGTTCATGAGATTACCTCCCATTTATTTATTTCTTCGAATATAACTTTTGTTTTAAAAATAAATACAATTTTGTTTGTATTATTAAAAAAACGCTGGACGGTTAATCGGCAATGCAACAACACATTTTCTACACACAAAAAAAAAATACTCTCTCGGTAATTTCTTTACTACTTTTGACAACCAGCAACCTACTGAGACATCTTGTTCGAAAATCAGATCAGCAACTCTAGTGGGCACCGTAGAAACTATTTTTCCAGATCATTTTAAAGATCTCAAAGGTCTCAAGGTCTTTTCAAACTCTCGTTACTTGATTGTACGGACTAAAGAAAATCGCTAATATTTACTACTAGGTACACGCGGTCAGCAGTAGCGCGATTCTGTATAGTCAGTACTTTCGAGTACCGAAAATTTGACATTTAAAATTTACTGTCAAAATAGTTCCTACGATGCCCGCTAGAGGCGCTGATCAGATTTTCATACAAAATATCTCGATGACTAGTTGTCGGTAGTCGATAGTAGTAGAAAATCGGTATATTAAAAGTAAAAGAAAATCCCTAATTTTCAGCCCTGGGTGACAGTGTTTGGAGGACAACTGGGAATATACCAGAAAATCGCGCTAGTTAGTGTTACCTTAAGAGTATTATGAAACATACAACAACACAGGATGTATGCGAGTCCAGGACTTAACCGAGTTAATAGTTTGAAAGCTCCTTGACTAGCCAGTGAAATAGTTACACCGGAGCTGACGTAGAATGTTAATTGGAGCAGACATGTTGCGTGTCTAAGACTAGAATGTTAATGTGAGAGAACCTAGATTTGAGCCCAGTGGATGTTTGTTGATAGGAAGATGATAGGTAATATGATAGAAATTAAGAAATTGGAAAAATATTTCATTTCCAATTTTTATTCCGTTTTGTATGTGATAGACATAAACAAATTGGAAACTCTATGATGTCCAATTTTTATAGCTGAGTTTTGTTGTATTGTATACTCGAGACGGCTACCTTTTAATAAAGTAACCAATACGACTTTTACACTCAAAGATAATGAAGTACTTGTTCATGAACTTTATCCTTTGACGTTAATATAATTTGTCTTGCAGGAGGCAAGACTTTTTTACCAGGCCATCTATTGAAAATAGTCTAACGGAAATTGAAAAACTCATACACTACTTTATCCGAGCTGGGAGCTGAATCTGACACTCACTATCAGCATTCGTATGTGCTACTGCTCAGACCAAATTAATATTTATACTAAGTACTTTTTATCCCAACTATTTTACCCTGAATCTTATTCTATCCCATAATTTATTTCCAAACTAAGAATACCGAATCTACAAGGACATTCCATTGAAGAAACATCCTCTAATTCGTGTATACGAGCGCTGTGGGAAATTATCGGATTGTCTATTTGGGAAGTAGGCCGTTCGGAGATAATGTACATAATAATATAGGTAGAAGATCCTAACTAGTATTATAAGTAGTATTATAAGGACTGCCTCCGTGGCGTAGTGGTTTAGGTCGCCACGCCGATACCACTGCAACGGGAGGTTGTGGGTTCGATTCCCACACGGGACAATTATTTGTGCGATCCACAAATAATTGCTTCGGGTCTGGTTGTGCTTTGTGTCCGTTGTTTGTATGTTTGTAAAAGTCCCCGCGATACAAGAGCAATTCTTAGTGCGGGAGTTGTCTTTTTAAAAAAAGAAAAATAAAAAGTATCTACTATTGTTAAGTAAATAGGTAGGTATTAGGCTCAATTCAAACCAAGACGACGTAGGCGCATCTAATATATAAAGACACCAAAATCGAAATTGTGCCCTGTGGAATGAGTTCTATCACACGGTACAAATATTTTTAAGGAAGAATATAGCAGTTCTTGTGAGGATCTCCTTTAATACTGTTGTTTGCATATTATTGCTAGGAAAAATTACAAAAGATCCAATCCAAACCATTTTTTTAATGTACGTAAAATGAATTCACGTACATTAAACAATTGGATCACGATATACTTTACACTGTCCCATAAAAAAATAATTGGCGCTACTAAAACTCCCGCAGTTTGTCGCATACGCCAAGATTTTTATTGATATTTATGACCAAAACACTCATTTAATTCCGCAAGCCTACTTAATTATAAACTCATAAACGACAATACGATCTATTATGGTATCTTCTAAGGGACTCTTAAATGAAAATAGTATGTTGAATCGATTAGCGTCTTTACATCGGTCTAGCCTTTCGTTCAACAATGTTGGATTTGGGTTCAAGTCTCACCGAATGCAGCTGAATTTAAAACAAGTATTTTGAGAACCCAGTTACCTGGGTTATAACACGATACCCCTCGGTAATACTGTTGTCAGACTTTCAAGCTTCTGACTACTGGTATCGCTTAGCAAAGATCCTTGACAGTGACAGCCAGGACATAATTTAAAGTGCCTTCCGAAACACGGACGAACTCGGTATAAATAATACAGTCACCCATCCACTGTCCAACCTCGGTAAGCGTAGCTTAACTTAAAAGAACGATCCGCTATTTTTACTTAGCTACTGAGATTCTTAATTATGAACCTGTAAACGATAATTCGATCAATTATTGTTCTCAAAACGTTCTAGGGGGGGTCGTAAAAGGAAAATAGTAGGTGGATTCGTGAGATTAGCGTCTTTATGGGGTAGTTAATGGGGGAGGAAGTGATTTATCCCATGCTTTGATGGTTGAGTTATTGACCGTAGTACAAGTGAATGTCTGGAGGAAATATTTTGAATGGGCCGTTTGTTATTTTAATGGTTAAATCGATAATAATGGACTACATTTTGTGAGATAGTTTAACGTTTGAGATAGTAAAGCGACATCGTATGGAATAACTTCTAATTAAAATATTCGTATAGGTAGGTACTTTTTGTTGACTTATTCGATAGTAAAAAATCTTAAATCTACATATCTATCAAATTCAGTATAAACTAGTTATTAAAACTAAACATAATAGGTAGACTAACATAATTAAACAACTAGCCAACCCGCGCAGCTCCGCTTACGAATTTTATTTGTTTTTTTCTCTCCATAAAAGCCTTCCTCATCGTAAAGATAATTTTCCACATACAATACGTCAATTTGGTTCAGACGTTCTCGAGTTTTGCGCTCAGTAACACATTTGACCATTCATTTTTTTGATATATAAGAAAAACATTTATCTTTACAATATTTACGTTGTACCCTGCTTACCTTGTCTAAACCTAGTCACATAATACTCCACACTAAATAATCACTTTTTCACTTCACAATATAATTCCACTTATATCCTATCAGTTATAAAACCTTCAACACGCTCATTGTACATGAAACATACAGGTGTGGTAAGGGACGGCCCTCAGCAATCAGCAGTGGAATATTGTCAAATTACCCGCACAAACGCTACTTTTGATCAACCAAATTGACTGGACTGACCGAATATGAAGGTTTTCATTGAAAATATGAAAATTTATAATGTATGCTTATTTATTGCTATTGGAAAATTTGTAGTTGGGAATGGACTATTTTGTCTAACCACTACTTTTTATATTTCGTGATTGTTATTTAATATTGATGAATGATCTATTAGACCGATTTTGGCCATGGCCATCACTTCGATCTCGAATTAGATTGGCGCAAGTTACTATAAATAATAGCTATTTGCTAGAATATGTAGGTTATATAAATCTATTTTATCAAAGCCGTTATGGATATAAGCTAGCATAGATGTTTAGTATGATGTTCAAGTTGGCAGGCAGAATAGACTTATGATTAAGAAACTTAATAAAAAAATTAACGAGATATAGTTTCATTATAAATATATAGACAAACAAACAGTCTCCTCATTTGTCTTGTAATCACGGATTGCCTAATGCATAAATTATACTATTTACCAGCATATGCTAAAGCAAAATAGTTAGTCTAAAAGCACCTTACATATTTAAATTTACGCGAATCAAACTAAAGACCCGAAACTACTTCAGACGAATGAGAGGGACTTCATTTTATGGACCTATAAACACACATCCTGAAAACCTGAAATTTATTCCTTAGCCAAAGTAAACCTTATTTTGCTGTCTACAAAGTTTAATTTTGATTGTGAAAGTAAAGTTTACATTTAATTAATGGTGTCTATAGAAGTTTAAAACAAGTCTAGCCAGAGACGAGAAATTATCGTCATTTGTTACAAAGTTTTGGTCGCAAAGGAAATTGTTTTGTTACTGATAAACTGAAAAATAATGAAGATTCATTGTTGGGTCCATTGAGATGTTTTTAAAACGACAATTTGGAGTCTTGGGCATTTGGTTTTTGTTTATTTGTAGTCAGCAAGATTATAATGACTTCATTTTAGGATTAGTTTTTTCGCTGTTGTAGTTTTTGTAAACATTTCTTTTACCGTCGGATTTAACAGTTTTAGTTACGTCTATTAATGTCTTTCACACTAAATCTTCCTGCAGTCGATGTTATGTCAGTTATGGTTTTTTTTAAACATTTAGATGATAATCACTTCTACCTTTAGAGTGAGTTGAGTCCTAGAGTATATCAAAACAGGATCAGTTTTTACTCAAATAACAAGTTACGAATTTAAAGCATACTTTGTCTTTTGCCATTTAATTGAGAAATTCAAATGTATTACAAACAATGTTCTAACCAGTATTAACCACAAGCCTTCTATTTTAGTCCAAACATCATAAATGAGTAACATACTAAGTAGAAGCAAGTTTGTCAACGTAGTCGTTTTCACCGTGTTGTGACAAACTTGTACATGTTATGACGATCATTAATTACACAACTTGGACTGCGTGATCAGCTGATGAACTGAAGTTTTTGGGTCAAAAGTGGGAACTGGGTCTTCTTTAATTCAAAGGGCAAAGATATATCCGATAAAAACTTGTGTTTTTTACAGCAAATGTATTCATTTCGAAGGTTTGAAATACGGTAAGGTCATCTAACACTGCTTAAGTGGTGCCTGTGTATGTACAAAAATAAAAAAGGGCCATAAACGAACACTTTGATCCTTTTACCCCCGGTTTCTGAAATACGATTCGCGGAAGTTTATCGATTTAATAGCATTTAAACTTGTATAAAAATTACAGTTTGATTGATAAACTATCGCTAAATGTATCTCAGAACCCGGGGGGCTATCACATATCTCAGTTGATAACTATTTGAAAGCCACTGCGCTGTACATTATTTTCTCCCTTAGAATATAGTGATTAACATGACACACCAAAGCAGCAATGTACTGAATAATGTCAATTAATTTGACGTACACTACTTTCCAACTGAGATACGTGATAAGCCCGCTGGGCATAATTCCGTTTGCTTTGAAGAATTTGGTCTTCTTTTAACATAGTTAACGTTCAATATAATCATAGGGATTATCACGTTTGGTATTAATACGATGATAGCTTAGTGGTCTAAGCATTCGCCATGCAAGTGATCGAAGGCTCCAACCTAGAGCGAACACACTGGAGAAATTACCAGGTATACTATTCAGTAGCACCACGTACCAATATTATTATAATGTCACTAGGTATTTCATACACTGTTGTACAAAACAGATTAATCCCGAAACTTCTACTTCAACTAAAACGTAACGCAAATGTCACGGATACAAACATACAATGTAGGCAACAGAAATAAATTTTATTGTGAGTAATATTTGTCGTGCGACGAACGTTCTGTGCCTTGTTGGAGATACATTGTGTTTAGAATGTAAAGTCTTGTTTCTGCAAGTTTTGAGCATTTGTGCAAATAATAGTGTAGGATTAGAATGTTGAAATTAAGAATACAAATTCGTTGGTATGCAACATTCTATGCTAATCAGAACTTAGAAATATTTTCAAATAATCTATCTCTTATTTACAAACTTTAAGCTTCTATAAACATGACAGTTTGAATAGATAAACTACAGCTGCTAAATGTGTCTCAAAAACCGGGCTTGACTGACATAGTGATCTACCAACGCACAGCCCAAACCACTGCACGGGCTGAAATTTGGGATATAGGTAGATGTTATGACGTAAACATACGCTAAGAAGGAGTCTGATCTATTCTCTCCCCAAGGGGAGGAAATAGGGTCGCGGGCAAAAGCTAGTTACTTAAAAAATCTTATCGTCACTTTCAAAATTGGCAAGAGCAAACTATCACAACTAAAATAAAGTCATAAACAATTCTAATCACAAATTCAAAAGAAATCGAAATCTCAAGTATAACTTTTACTCATTCCCATTCCATGAATACTAACTACTTAATCAATCGATTGAGGCAACATCGATAATGTAATACGATTTTAATTAAAAAGGACTTATTGGTGAAGCTTGAAGATTGGACCGTCTTTGTCTAGGTATTAAAGTTTTTCTATCAAGAGAACAGAGACTTCCTCCGTCCAGTAGAAGTTTTTACTAAGATAGTTCTGTTCCGAACAAAGTACGAGTGTTGGGAGTGAATCGCTTAGATTAGAATTGTTTTGTGACATAGGAGAAGATGGGATCATCGAGTAGTATAATTTGTATGTATTTTTGTTATAATAATATGTAATATAAGTTCTTTAAAAATTGTTTATTAGAATAATAATTATTTTTTGTTGTTTTGTAACATTTCCTTGTTAAACTTTACTGGGTGATATAATCGCTAAGCGATTAAACCCATTAAATAAATAATAAAAAAAAAGTTCTTTAAAGGAAAAGCTACCAAAAAAAAAAAATGCGCTCATAAATATTTCTATGGTAGTATACTCCTTAACGCGGAAATTCTTTTAACTCGGATGAATTTGTAAAAAAAAGCTTGTCTGGGATGACCTCAGGATAATACAACTCATGTAACATACCTTGTTTAACTTGAGATTTCAGCCATTCAGGATTTGCAAAATACATGTCGTATACTTGGCAATCGTTTCAGTCAGTGAATAATCTGAACCCTGTTAGTACAGTGTGCGACGTCACATCGAAAAGTGGAATGGAGATATGAAAACAGAGCAGTGAGAGATCAAACATCTACTTTGCTGCGACGTTCACCCTGCTAAGTGTAAAAGGTACCCAAAAGGTATACTACCTAAATAGAATAAGGAGATCTTTTAATTTCCAAAATTAGAATAGTTTCGTGTTAACAAAGGAAACACCTAGGTTTTAATCTACATATCTGTAAATCGTGAGCAAGATTTCAAAGCGTTGCACTCGAAATCTTGAACAAGGAGAACTTTTCACGTCGGTGGTGCAATTTTAGTGGAACTGTCAAATAGTTAATGAGTTTGCTAAGACTGTTGAGATCTGGTTAGAGCGCTGGGAATAATTAATTTTTGTTTATAATTATTAGGTGGTATTATAAGAGAAAAATGTATTTTTTGTAGTACATAAAAAGTGGTTAGTGGTTAACACAAGCACCTCAAAAATACTTAAATCGATAGTTAATATTTTGTTTTTGTAATAGATCAAGGCTTGTATATCGTCAGTACTACAGATGTTATATAGAAAAATCGACAGAATTAAGGCATTTTTATAAAAAGAAAATAAGATGCTTCCATTACATTTACACATTTGATCACTAGCTATATGATACAAAACAAGCAGCTTAGACCTAGGTTACACTACAATCTACCTGCATAGGAAGTAATAATTTGTCTGTCATATTTTCCCTCCAACAAAATATACAGGTACATTCCACCTTTTCTATCGTGTGGTATACAAAATGCACAATATCCTGTATCGTCAATAAATCCCGTATTTATCAGCAAGTGTAACAGTTCAATCTCTTTAAACCTGCTTTACGAGTGGCGCAACACAAAACGCAGTGTTACCTGCGTTTTTCTTTTTGTTACCAGTTTACTACACATTGTTGAGAGGAATGTTTTTTGGGATTTGTCTTTTGTGGTTCTTTTTATTTCTTAATACTTGGAATTATTTTTTTAACTCATGGCTTAGTTACTTTTCCTTAACTGCTATTTTGAACTAGTGAGTTTGACAGGAAGATTGGTTGTGTACACACATAAATGTGAGAATGGATCTTATTTGCTTATTTAAAGAACTATGAAATAAAATAAAATATGATTGAATTATAATAAAAAAAAATCTTACATCTATGACCTGGAAAAACAATGTTACCGCAAAGGAATTTCACAAAAGTATTTTTACTTTGGTATACATTTACTAGCTGACAAAGCCGCGGACTAAAACTAGACATTTTAATGGAATAGGTACAGGCTATAGTTGCTAGAAAACAGGCACTTTAAATTATACACAAAGCTTAGAACCCTCATTATGTTAAAGATAAAATCAGAACGTTTATTATGCCAGACACAATTTAACTAAATATAAAAATAAGTTACAAATAAAATATCTTAAATTTATTTGCAAACGTGATTTGAATTTTATTCCCTTTATACTCATTGAAAGTCGTATTATTTATTTAAATGCTTTATTGGGAGCACCAAGAATTTTATTTTCGTTTTACATAAATTGGATCCAAGTTTTTTGCTTTTAATCAAATTAATACGCACTGAAACTGTTTCAATGTCGCAGACTTTAAAAAAGAGATATTTACTTTATAGTAAATAATAAAATTTATCATTATATTGAATAACATTATATATCAATATCAGGGAGCCTATTTGTGTATCACAGTTGATAATTATTTGATAGTCCCTATTCATAATTAGCTATAAGTCATTCTGCAATAAAGCTGTAAATTAAAATATATCATTGGACAACTCAGTCATGCTCATATTTTGATTCCAAACTAAGCAGAGTTAGTACTATGATAACCAAATAACTAATAAACATAATTATATACTTCAAAATATATATTTATATAGATAAATTAACAACCAGGCTCACAACATAATATTGATTGATAAAATATTTATCCCGGGTGAGTTTGAATCCACCACACGCGCTTCTACAGTTATTAAGGCAAGGTGACCACGTTAACCATTGTGACAAACGTGCAGCTGCCAGGATCGTACAAAATGACCTAATATCAACAAGTCATTACCAAATTCCAACAAACCAGAAAATAACGTGGCCCTAACAAAACATAATTTGAAATTCGCTCGTCAAATTACGAAGGCCCGAGTTGTAACAGTGGCAAAAGGAAACCATTTTTGACGAAGCAATTTCGTCCATCTGGCCGAAAGGGAACACGAAAATTACTAAAACTGGGGGATATACCACCATAATATCCGCTTTTGAAGAATTTCATGCAAATAGGGAAGATTTACGCTTTCACCGAGATCCGGTGCGGGTTTAAATCTCAATTGATGAAAGATGAAACACTGAGTGAACTATTAAAAAGTTTTGTGTAATTTTTTTGTTTTGGTCTTTTTATAATACTGGCTGATCCGTGCGGTTCTGCTCTAATTAAATCGTTTCTAGGCCTTATAGGTGTAGATTTGAAGACAAGCCTGTAATAAAGCCTTATCTTATCTTATCTTATCTTAGGGGTGGGGGTGCCAGTTAATGACTGGCTGACACTTCGACCATTCCTGATCCTTTGTGTCACCCCCTCCTTTGCTGCTCTAGACGTTGGGGGGCAGGGCAAAACTTATCAGTTTTGCTATGCACCCCACCGGAAGCAGCCTGTAGTCTTCTGGTTTAGGGTAACCGCATCCTAGAAGATCCATTCTCTTCCTTCCTAAAGCATCACACTCGCACAGTATGTGTTTCATGGTTTCTGCTTCTTCATTGCAGTGCCTGCATTTGGGGTCATCTATGGCACCTATTTTGTTTAACATGTAGTTCGTGCCGTAGTGTCCTGTGAAAGCACCAAGTATTTTCTTGATGCTGTCTTTGCTGAGGTTTATTAGGTTATTACTCCAGCTTTTGTTGACGTTATTTATGAACAGTTTCGAATGGGTTAGTCCAGATATGGCTTTCCATTCTTTCAGATGCTGGTCCCTGGTGAAGTTGGTTATTGCCAGTTTGACTGTCGCATCAGGTAGTCCAATTATTGGTTCTGGACCTATTGGGAGTGATTCTGATCCTTTCCGTGCAAGTTCATCAGCTTTCTCATTCCCATCTATGCCCGCATGGCCTGGTACCCAAACTAGCCTAACGTTGTTTGTACGACCTACCTTGTTCAGGTTCTTTATGCAATTCAGTACAAGTCCCGAATTGACCTTAAAACAGCAGAGAGCTTTAATAGCTGCTTGACTGTCGCTGAGAATTAGGAACTGATCTTTTTATTTCCAAAATTAGAATAGTTTCATGTTTAACAAAGGAAACACCTAGGTTTTAATCTGCATTTCTGTAAATCGTGAGCAAGATTTCAGAGCGTTGCACTCGGAATCTTGAACAAGGAGAACTTTTCACGTCGGTGGTGCAATTTTAGTGGAACTGTCAAATAGTTAATGAGTTTGCTAAGACTGTTGAGATCTGGTTAGAGCGCTGGGAATAATTAATTTTTGTTTATAATTACTAGGTGGTATTATAAGAGGAAAAATGCATTTTTTGTACATAAAAAGTGGTTAGTGGTAGTTTTTTTTACTCAAAGTAAATATTATAATAGATTAAGGCATTGTATTATATTGTATATCGGCAACGCTACACATATTATAAATACGAATTGTCGTTATGAGGGCGATTTAATAAAAAGATATAAGAAGCTTCCATTACATTTACACATTTGATCACTAGCTATATGATACAAAACAAGCAGCTTAGACCTATATTACACTATTATTTACCTGCATAGGAAGTAATAATTTGTCTGTCAAATTTTCCCTCTAACACAATATACAGGTAAATTCCCCCTTTTCTATCGTGTGGTATAAAAAATGCACAACATCCTGTATCGTCAATAAATCCCGTATTTATCAGCAAGCGTAACAGTTCAATCTCTTTAAACCTGCTTTACGAGTGGCGCAACACAAAACGCAGTGTTACCTGTGTTTTTCTTTTTGTTGCCAATTTACTACACATTGTAGAGAGGAATGTTTTTTGGGATTTGTCTCTTGTGGTTCTTTTTATTTCTTAATACTTGTAATTATTTTTTTAACTCATGTCTTAGTTACTTTTCCTTAACTGCTATTTTGAACTAGTGAGTTTGACAGGAAGATTGGTTGTGTACACACATAAATGTGAGAATGGATCTTATTTGCTTATTTAAAGAACTATGAAATAAAATAAAATATGATTGAATTATAATAAAAAAAAATCTTACATCTATGACCTGGAAAAACAATGTTACCGCAAAGGAATTTCACAAAAGTATTTTTACTTTGGTATACATTTACTAGCTGACAAAGCCGCGGACTAAAACTAGACATTTTAATGGAATAGGTACAGGCTATAGTTGCTAGAAAACAGGCACTTTAAATTATACACAAAGCTTAGAACCCTCATTATGTTAAAGATAAAATCAGAACGTTTATTATGCCAGACACAATTTAACTAAATATAAAAATAAGTTACAAATAAAATATCTTAAATTTATTTGCAAACGTGATTTGAATTTTATTCCCTTTATACTCATTGAAAGTCGTATTATTTATTTAAATGCTTTATTGGGAGCACCAAGAATTTTATTTTCGTTTTACATAAATTGGATCCAAGTTTTTTGCTTTTAATCAAATTAATACGCACTGAAACTGTTTCAATGTCGCAGACTTTAAAAAAGAGATATTTACTTTATAGTAAATAATAAAATTTATCATTATATTGAATAACATTATATATCAATATCAGGGAGCCTATTTGTGTATCACAGTTGATAATTATTTGATAGTCCCTATTCATAATTAGCTATAAGTCATTCTGCAATAAAGCTGTAAATTAAAATATATCATTGGACAACTCAGTCATGCTCATATTTTGATTCCAAACTAAGCAGAGTTAGTACTATGATAACCAAATAACTAATAAACATAATTATATACTTCAAAATATATATTTATATAGATAAATTAACAACCAGGCTCACAACATAATATTGATTGATAAAATATTTATCCCGGGTGAGTTTGAATCCACCACACGCGCTTCTACAGTTATTAAGGCAAGGTGACCACGTTAACCATTGTGACAAACGTGCAGCTGCCAGGATCGTACAAAATGACCTAATATCAACAAGTCATTACCAAATTCCAACAAACCAGAAAATAACGTGGCCCTAACAAAACATAATTTGAAATTCGCTCGTCAAATTACGAAGGCCCGAGTTGTAACAGTGGCAAAAGGAAACCATTTTTGACGAAGCAATTTCGTCCATCTGGCCGAAAGGGAACACGAAAATTACTAAAACTGGGGGATATACCACCATAATATCCGCTTTTGAAGAATTTCATGCAAATAGGGAAGATTTACGCTTTCACCGAGATCCGGTGCGGGTTTAAATCTCAATTGATGAAAGATGAAACACTGAGTGAACTATTAAAAAGTTTTGTGTAATTTTTTTGTTTTGGTCTTTTTATAATACTGGCTGATCCGTGCGGTTCTGCTCTAATTAAATCGTTTCTAGGCCTTATAGGTGTAGATTTGAAGACAAGCCTGTAATAAAGCCTTATCTTATCTTATCTTATCTTAGGGGTGGGGGTGCCAGTTAATGACTGGCTGACACTTCGACCATTCCTGATCCTTTGTGTCACCCCCTCCTTTGCTGCTCTAGACGTTGGGGGGCAGGGCAAAACTTATCAGTTTTGCTATGCACCCCACCGGAAGCAGCCTGTAGTCTTCTGGTTTAGGGTAACCGCATCCTAGAAGATCCATTCTCTTCCTTCCTAAAGCATCACACTCGCACAGTATGTGTTTCATGGTTTCTGCTTCTTCATTGCAGTGCCTGCATTTGGGGTCATCTATGGCACCTATTTTGTTTAACATGTAGTTCGTGCCGTAGTGTCCTGTGAAAGCACCAAGTATTTTCTTGATGCTGTCTTTGCTGAGGTTTATTAGGTTATTACTCCAGCTTTTGTTGACGTTATTTATGAACAGTTTCGAATGGGTTAGTCCAGATATGGCTTTCCATTCTTTCAGATGCTGGTCCCTGGTGAAGTTGGTTATTGCCAGTTTGACTGTCGCATCAGGTAGTCCAATTATTGGTTCTGGACCTATTGGGAGTGATTCTGATCCTTTCCGTGCAAGTTCATCAGCTTTCTCATTCCCATCTATGCCCGCATGGCCTGGTACCCAAACTAGCCTAACGTTGTTTGTACGACCTACCTTGTTCAGGTTCTTTATGCAATTCAGTACAAGTCCCGAATTGACCTTAAAACAGCAGAGAGCTTTAATAGCTGCTTGACTGTCGCTGAGTATATAAATGTCGCGATTTTATAAAGCCTTAATCTAATTCCATTTCAATGCTACATTTAATAAAATTCAGTTTAACGTTATAACTGTGAAGCAAAAGAGTTAGACAGATGGACAGACCCATCGCATAGTAATAATTATATTAGTTTATGTTTATAATATGATGAGGTATACTCTTAAGTATATTGTACAGTGTTGTGGTTTAGGTCACCACGCCACTACCATTGCGTCGGGAGGTCGTGGATTCGATTCCCACACGGAACAATTATTTGTCTGACCTATTTATAATTGTTTCGGGTCTGGTGGAGTACTCCCGAAGCAAGAGTAATTATTAGGCAGGAGTTGTCTTTAAAAAAAAACAAAAATCTGTTCTCAATGTTCGTAAATTTCGAAATCAGGTAAAATTATACAGAAACCACATTACTTGTTTGTCCACTCTTTTCTATGACTAGTTCTCGTTTCCTGACTATTCGCATTTGAAGTTAGAATACCTAATGTCGGTACATTGGTTAGAGAGCCACAAACAGTTGCTACTATTTACTGCATCAATAATTTCTTAACCCAAATGTACAGTGGACTTGCAAATTCAGAAACAGTTCGGCAATTATTATTAATGAAGTAGTAATAGTTTGCTTTTCAAAACACTATATCTCTATAGCGCGTTTGTCAGTCGGTACTTTAAAATATTGAGAGTTTGACATTTAAAATGTACTACAAAACTAGTTTCGACGACGCCTGCTAGAGGCGCTGAGTCGATTGTCGGGAGTCGATAATTATATATAATGGAGTTACAAATTACAACATTTAAGACAAATGAGAATTATTTTTAGACAATGAAAATCAGTATTAGCACTATGCTAACTTTGGGAATTAAACCTCAAATCTCATGATGGGTGATTGGGTTGTTAGCGATTGCTAACACCACTGACGTAATATTCAGGGCACTAAATACATAATTATCATAACTTAATATGGATTAAATAGTCCCGTATTTTTCTATTTTGAGCATAGAATAACAATTTCTCTTCACAAAATTCCATTATAACGTCAAAAAGAACCACAAAAGCGTTAAAAATTTAGCAATTTAAAGTAATGATTGGGCAGTTTGTGATAATAGATGAAAACTCAATGATAACGCTTTTCAATCACTCCACATTACGCTTGAAATAGCCTGTAAAAATAATATGGAATCATTTATTTTGCATGATACGATACCACCACACGATATCTCAAGTGTTTTTTTTATTTAACAAAATAAAAGAAAGCTCCAACCATTAAATTTCACAAACTCAATTAATATATCTATCCTATTATAATATTACACACAAAAATTAATATTACCTAAATATTTTTACACAATTTGACTTTTCAATTTTAATTCAAACAATAAAATCGTATTGAATAATGTATAGGTAGGTACGATTTAAACTTGAAATAACTACCCATGAGACGGTTGTCTTTTCGTATGCAAACTTTCTACACTTGGCCAGCTATATACAAAAATTGTGTTGTCTGAAAATCTGATTATCGCCCCTAATATATTATGTCGCAGCGACTAATTTTTATCAGCAACTTTATTGTAAGACTCGCGATACTCGATAATAGGTACCAACTCTATAAAATCTTGATACAGATCTTTAGAACCAACAATAGTGTAACTGTATATATAAAAAATATATAACAATTCACTGTTCTTCTATCAAACTTAAAATTACTCGAAAAACATTTTCTACCTTACAGGAATTCTGACAATAACTACTTAAAACAAAACAATTTCAATGTAAGTCTTTCATCGGAGTCTCTCTTGTACTCTTTTTATTACAGACAACGCAAAAACTTCGAATAGCTGCGATGAAGATGCAGCAAGACAAGGTTACATTGCAACAAAGTTGTTTTGTAGAAAAACTTTCGAGAAATTTCGTGTTGTACAAAAATTTTCTTTACCTATTGTTTTTTTTTTTCATCTTATTACATTGTGTTATATTACATTGTATATATATTTTTTAGAAAGTTAGCTTTTGTTAAAAAACTTTTTTGCCGAATTTAAAAAAAGAACTTTTGGGTCATAGTCTTCGAGGAAGAATAACTAACTACTCATTTACACTCTGGATGCAGCAAGATAAGTTTACATTGCAACAAAGTTATTTTTAGAAAAACCTTTAAGAATGTTTATTTTTTGCAAAAATGTTCCTTAGAATGTTGACTATTGTCATTTTTTCAAAACCTTTTTGGGGTCTAGAGGCATTTAATGTCCACTAGACAACCAGATTTGCCACACCTACCTTTATAAAATTTCCGTTCAATTTTATTTCTATTATTAATCAGCAATATAAGTATCTATAAACAGTAATAAAGTGACTTTGAAATAAGCGTGCATAAAAAAATAAATTTTGCTTAAATTTTTCGAACAGTAGTTACATACTACTAATAGTCCATTGAAATGTGATTCCACCCTCTTGTCCAAGATGGCGGCCGGGGGACAAGGGTGGTGACCCCACAAACTTCGAGTTATGCTTCTATTGACCCCCCTAGATGTTCCAAAAATAAAATTGCGTCCTCTAAGAAATGTAAAACTCATGTAACATTTCAATGGACTATAATACATACTAGTACATTAAAAATATTCTATCTCTAATCAATCACTAACAATAGAAAGGGCTATCACATCGAATTAATCTACTTCGTAATATCAAAATCATATCCGACTTCCCATCTGCGGCTGTTTTCCTTTCATTTACAAACTTCCACATCTACCAAGATATTATGATATGTCTTAAGCATTATGTTAAGGTCGTAGCAAACTATAACTTACGCTACGAGCATCAAATGTTACAAAAGAAAATTTGTATTTGTTGTTTTACTTAATTAATTTCAGTGACTTTCGGGTGTAGTGTAGTTGTTTAACAAGAAATCTGTGCTTTTGAGTTAAGTCTTATATTAACTGTTAGATCACAGTCGTGCCACTGTGATTGATTAACAAGTGTTTCATAATCAAAATCAAATCATTTATTCATATAGGTCAAATGCTGACACTTATAATAGTCAATGATACAGAGAGTGAATTTACCGCCAGTTCGGAAGGTAGGGCCAATGAAAAGAGCTGGCAAGAAACTCCAGGCCACTCCTTTTAATCGCCAATTAGTTTTAACAATCTTTCTATTAGGTATAAATCTTTGATGATGTAATAAACTGCTACCAACACTACCGAACACACATAGGTCATAATTTAAATAAATTAAATGAATATATATATATATAAATATAAAGGTGCTAATTGCTATCAAATATTGTATACGTTACCGAATATGTGTATACCTAATAAATTTTCAAAGATTTATTTCAGTAGATTTTTTAATATCTGGTAACGGCCATACAATAGTAAGTGGTGTTACTACAACCAACGTTACAGTAGTTACACATCTATGGGCTACAACCCTAAACGATTTTGATTAATGGGAAGCTATGGGTCCTCGACGTCTATAATTCCTTTTGTTCATTTCGAATGATCGGATCCCATCGGTTTCCACTTATGGGTTTTGCGGCCTATTGATTTTATGTACGGACACTGTTTGTATTTAATACATTATATACAAATGGTATCTGTTTGCGGGTGAATGGATATTGAAGGGAGTGTTTGGGGTAGTGAAGAGAATGTTATGAAGATACTTATGTCTTATGATTGTTTATTCTGGTTAAGAGGATAAAATATTTGATTTGTTCCAAAAGTTTATGATTGGTCAGCGTTAAAGGTAATAAAGAAAGAAAGAAGAATAAATCACAATGAGATTGCCAGAACAAGTTTAAGTATTTGTGATACACAACTCGCTTTTTACGGAAAAGAGGGGCGAGTTTCTACGCTTATAGATAATCGAGTACCCATAGAGAAACGTGGAAAAAAAAAACTATCATTTGTAAGACCTACTATTGCAAACTACTATTACTTCCAGGTAATTTGGTTAATTAGATATTCACACGTTAGAAAATTTTGCTACATTTCTGAAGGCAAATGCCTATTACTTAATGTAATGAACTTTACTTTAGAATACTACAGTCTTAAGTCAAACTTCTTTTCATTACACTAACGACTGGACTGCACGTTTGCAACAAACTTCAACAGCCTGTATCGAACTAGAAACTCAACAAAATATCAAGTCTTACTTACAAGTAAATTCCCAGACAGGTCAGTCTTACCTGAAACTTGGTTTGCACATCATTTGCAGAACATAATCCCTCAGGAATTAATTTGTACGAAACAAGCCGAAACCCGCTATACCGATACATCGGCAAACTTCGGCTTAGTTCGGGAAACTTCGTGCAACGCTTGATGTATGGGAATCACATATTAAGGAATTCGCTGTTCAATTAATTTTCAGCCTTATGCCTTTGTGTTATAGTTTAAATTTGTGTGAAGTGCTTTGGGCTGTATTTTAGGGGATGTATGAGTGTGCCCAGGTTAATGTCTCAGAAGTAATGCGAGACATTTTAGGGTTCCGTATGTGGAAAGTGTGAGAAAATACTACCGTTTTGGTTCCGGTGAAAAGATATTTGTTTGTCTGTTTATCGCCTTCCTGGCTCCCGTAAATACATTTTGCAAAAGTATTTATTTTGCCAACACATACTCGGACCTGCTACTGTAGTTTAACGTTTTTGGACTTTTAATTTAACAAATAGCTAATGACGCTGCTTTGCTTCAAGAGGCTTCTAAATGGTACTATGTAATTTTTTATCACAATACCTAAATAATTTGTAATCTAAATGAAATTCATTTTCAAGTACCTATTACTTTGACACTCATTTATGAGTGACCACAAAGATTTTGTAAAGATAATCAAGTAATTAAATGTTTTCTATAAATTAATTATACCTAATATTTATTTAGTTTTCTTCTGTATCTAAGTACGGACCCCTTTTCGCGTATTTCTTCGTTTTACAATCGACTAGGTTTTATTAGTACTTACAGAGTATTTACATATGGAAGTATATCATGTGCCAGTTACTTAAGTTTATAGGTTAACATGGATATTAAGAGGTCAATGTGCCTTGTATTTATTGTTTGAATAAAGCATGTATGGATATTATTATGTTTTGGATTTAATGAACATTACCTTGTTTTTAAAGCAATTTTCATTAATTTCAGCTATTGATATTTATTTTAACGTTAATTATATTATTATTATGGTTTATGGTATCAAGCTGATTGATTAATATTATTTCAACCTACTTTACTCCAATAATAGCAATATGTAAGAGCATATTATTACATTGTTTTTGAGGTCTATAAATCATTTTAACATTTGTTCGCCAAAGTAATGACATTAGTAGAAAATGGCTAAGCAAGTTATGTATCATTTGTAAACAACGTCTTTCATAAATATTCTTAAAAAAAAACACTTTTTTATTCTTTATTTCCTCAAAGAACACGTACAATACGGAAACCTTTTTAATTATATGCTGTAACTATAATTATTAAAAGCATAAATTAAATCCACAATAATTGTAATCCTCTTAATAATACACACTACATAAATAAATAAGTAAATTCAGCTATATTTCAAAACGTACTCAAAATATTCTCGCACAAAACCATTTCGATATGAACAATATAATACCATTTATCAAACTGCAAATGGATCCTGAATTTAGCTGCTCGTTTTATTTTCATAACATTTCTACGCTTTGGACAGGATAAAGGAAAATTTAGATGGTTGCAGCTGTGTACTTTTCTCTCGTATATTCTAAAAGGACGTTTATTCCAGTAATATGTTATGTTTGAATTCAGTAGATCTATGGGAATTTTATGAAAATAAAAGTTGCTTTCTAAGTATTCTATGCTTTTACGGCTAACTGCTAGAAGAGTCTTAAATTGTCTCGGGTGAGGTTACCTGATATTATGGCTTCATAAATTATACAAATTACAAAATATATGTAAGTAGTGGATAAATATGATTACATCTTTCTAGTTACCTACACACAACTAATAGTACAAGCTCTGCTTAGGTTGCTTTCATATGAAAAACACATAATATGACCATGTGATATACATATTATATGTGTATTGCATTAACTCTTACAAGAATTATATAGCAAGGATATAAATTCCCTCAAGTTTTCCTATTTTGTGAAGATTAGGAAACAGATTCTCTTTATACGCGTATGTCTTTGATTCTTGCCTACCCCTATTTAAGTTGAAAAGTTCCAATAATAATTTCAACAAAAGCCATCGATCACTGAACAGCGAAAACCCAGCCAATAATGAACCCGAACCACAACTAATGAATCTTTAAAACTCCAGCCAAAAACCTAATTAGTTCGCGAACTAACTTCTAACTGATCATCACAATGAAATATATCAAACAGGCGCGTGGCCCTCGCAAAATTATAATACTGTCTATCTGTGTGCCTATAATTTTGAATGCTGCATTACTTTTTGTGTCTTTTTGCTGATAAATTAACGTGTATTATATGTCGATTTGCTGGACGTTTCGGCACAAGTTACAATGACTAAGGAAGCAAGCTGACTATTATGTTTTGCTCTAAGAAACCCATTGGCAGAAAAATCTAAGCCTCTTGAAGTATTCACATGTTAATACGTAACGTAAATAATGTTTTGAAAGTTCAAGTAAATGAAACAATCGGGATAGTGAATCTTGTTTTTGGTAACTAGGGTAAGAAAAAAACAGCTTTAATAAATTCTTCAAATTCTACACATAAGAATCAATCTTTTTAAAACGGACAATCCTTAAATGTTGGTCTCTTCCAGGGTTAGATAATTAATTTGAAGAATATTATTTTATTACAGTAATTATAGACAATGAAGAGACAGGCGAAGTCACTGCGAAACCTAGATAATATTTCCAAACAATTTGTATGAAAACGTTTTAAAGTTTTAGTTTGATTTCTCGCGGAACATCAATCAGTTCGGCGTTGATTGATTATGCCGGTGATATGTTTTTAATGGGCACCGGCCATTTTACAAATATGCTTTTAATATTAACAGAATATAGTGTCAATATTTAAATGATCTAATTACCATGGTTTTAATTTAATTGAGTTGTAATTGGCATGTTATGTTGAGGAAGACGACGTCAAAGGTAGGGCGAAGTGGAGAGTATACCCAAGGAAGGCTGACCCCAGCACTGTGTGGAAATAATAGTCAGGAAGAGATAGAGTCTATAGAGCAATAGTATCGTATAGTGTGTAGAAAGTCTTAGGTTCGATTCGAGCAATAGTGTTTCCCGTTTTTTCATGCAATTGAGTTGTAAATGGCATGTTATGTTGAGGAAGACGACGTCAAAGGTGAGGAGAAGTGGAAAGTATAAGGAATGCTGACCGCAGCACTATTTGGAAATAATAGTCAGGAAGAGATAGAAAGTCTTTGTGATTAAGGCAATAGTGTTGTATTGTGAGTAGAAGTCTTATGTTCGATTCGAGCAATAGTGTTTCTTGTTTCTAAATTATTAATTGAGTAAGTAAATACTATTGAGTCCCGTGAGTTTGACGCGTGATTCTACTACTATCTATCGGCAAGATATCGAGAAATTGTGTATGAAAATCTGATTAGCGCCTCTCGCGGGAGCCGTAGAAACTATTTTGGCAGCACATTTCAAATATCAATCTCTCGATATTCGATAATCCCGACTATAAAAAATCACGCTACTGTATTTAGTAGTCAAAATACAAAATAACTTACAATCAGGCCTAATCGTTGAAATAGTTAACAATTATTGAGCCTTCAAAGCATATTCGGGTGCTTTGTAACGCATTTGTGGTCGACAGTTAGCTACCGTGTCAGGTATAAAGCCAATTAGCTCGCATAACCACGCTTTTGACCAAATGTTCTGACACATAGCGCTTTAGTTGCGTGAATTAGCTATTTAGTTGCGAGACTGTGTTTTATTACAAGGCTTGTTAGGTTAAATATGTGTTAACTGGTTTGCCCTTTTCTTTTTGTTATTAGTTTGCTTGTTTCCTCTCAAAATTAGTTTTGGTTTTTAATACATATTTAATAACTATTTTGATACTAACGTTCTTATCGGTTAGTGTTCAACCTAGCGATAAAGTTATTCAAGCCGCCCGATGGAATTTGACGTAGCTTACACAGAAAATGTGTGCCTTCAGATTGAATTTTTAGGATGAAAGTAAATAGTGAATTTTAAACGCCAGTTACAACTAAAAGAGTTAGGGAGGTGTAAAAATACACTTTTCATGGCTGGCGAATTTTTATCTCTGGCAGAGAAAGATCAAATTAGCATATACCGTGGCATTTACAAACCTTAGTCTGCTATTCAAAATGTTCTTACATAAATCATAAAAACCTAACAAAACGTTACACAACTCGGAAGTCGAACCTGGGACTAAGCAAAGAACCACTCCGATAACAGACACTGAAAATGTTACTCCTTCTATTATTTTATTAATACAATAGAAACTAAATTCACAAAATCACAAATTCCCAATCCATTTCAATAATAAATCTTAATCACAAGTTATTACTGGATACGACCGAATGGAAGCCAATACATTAAGCCGGAATAACAAGAGGGAATTAAATGTATGTTTCGGATGTACGCGGTCACGTGCAACCACAGACAAACCAACAAACACATTACATTGGGAATTCATTGAACTGATTCTGTAATGCGTTTGCACACACTGCCAACAGTACTACTTGCCGAAATAATAATATAAGGAGGGTTGTTCCTCTCACAAAAACAATGAATTGAATTTTCAGCACTTAGCTAATCTGTAACCTGGAAAAACACAAACTTGTTGGTTGTCAGACTTTCAAGCTTCTGACTGCAGTTAACGAATGTCAAAGATCTTTGAAAATTACAGCCCGGGACCCACAATTTAAGGTGCCTTCCGAAACATGGAGGCACTAGATATGTATAAGATGGTCACCCATCCACAAAACAACCTCGGCAAGCGTAATTTAACCTCAGAGGTCGATCCGCGCGGCTGTTTTTAATTAATTACTAAATTGATTAGGATGAAAATTGAAAACAACAGCTTTTGGAGAAGGTACACAAAATCAAAATCAAAATCAGATACTTAATTTATTCATTTAAGTCAAATATTGACAATTATGATAGTCGTTACAATTACCGAATCCACCACTAGCTCGGAAAGGGGGTAGAGTCTTATGAGAAGAGCAAGGAAATATATATTATATATTTCTTATATAATATAATCGAATCGATACTTAGATATATAATTAATCTTTCATACTAAAGCGAACTTGTACGAAATTATCAGTTATTTATGTTCGCTATTACGAGTACAACAAGCTTTATGTTACGGAACAGTGTTTGTGCCGCTAATGCATTCGCGGTCAGGCGCCGTGCTCAGCGCTCATAGCTACTGTCGTATATTTATTCAATTAATGTGATTTATATTTGTAAAGTAGGTAATATTTTATATATAGGACATTTTGTATTAAAATCCGGATGTTTTATGAAGAGAGTGAGTGATTAAATCCTTGTGGCGTAATTAAAGCTGGTTCATCGTTTCTAAATTCCATTGGAAAAGCGGGTAAAAAAATGTAATCACTGTATTGTCTAAAGTAAGCTTGCTTACGTGGCTCCACGTTCAACAATTTTACAAAAAGCTAGTTTAAGACCAGGTTTCCTTCTACCTCAATGCCAAATTTCATCAAAATCGGTTTACCAGTTTAACAGTCATATCGTATCTGCAGTCGGAATGCATATTAACGACCATTTTCATATCAAAAAGACGAAGTACCTTTTTTGTCATTGCGTATTCTTTTCGCAGCAATTAAATTTTACTAGACCTTGTAACTCTATTGCAATATTAATCTTTACATCATGCACTACGGTGTATTAGGCAGTGTTTAATGATACACCACACATCGCTGCGCACAAATGCGTCGAACATAACGCACTGAGCTGTAATGACCCACGTTGTCACTACATTGAGTACTAAAAAATTATCTTGTTATACTAAAATGTGAAATGGTAGTTGTGTGATCGTTTGTGCAGATATGGGCTTAATATATATTGTGTGTAATGTGATATTTTCAGTTATGTTTTAAAATAGAAGCATCGAAACATCTATTCTGTCGTTAATATTTGTTGTGACTATACGTACAGTAAATTTAAGATGATATGTTCATAATAATAAAATATTAATTTTAATGTCACTATTAAAAAAAATCTCTTAATTATAAAAATATTCGATATTGTTTCGGCGCAGAACCTTTGTTTTTTTTAAATAAAATTCGTAAATATTATTTACCTCACAATCATATCAGAAATAGTTTTTAGATTTGGAAACGCTTATTATGTTTTTCATAAGATGGATTTTTTTCACAGTTCACTTCTACTGGCAAATGTTTTAGTTGGAAGTATCGCAGTTAGTAAACACTTCAGCAATTTTCAAATCACAAAACCTTATATTTCACAAACACACACAACACAAAATGTAATAATTTTAATCGTATCAACAATATTTCTATCAACTACAATTTACCGATAGACTAAACATGAACAGAAACCTACGTATTAACGTGTAACGCTATGAACCGACTAACTCAGTCCAACCACCCAATACCTATCAGCACTGAAATGTGGTTTATAGAATTACAATTTGATTGCGTTGGGTACGTGTTTGTGCTTACGTAGATTTATTGCATAGGTTCGTAGATATCTGTAGCACAATTTTCTACTATAGGAACCATCGAATATCGAGAGATTGACATTTTTAAATGCTACTGCCAAAATAGTTTCTACAACGCCCGCTAGAGGCGCTGAACCAATTGTCATACAACTTTTTTTCGATCTAGCCGGTTGTCGGTAGTCGATAGTGGTAGAGAATAATGGTGCTGGATGCTGAGCTAGTACTTGAAATAGCATACACACGTGTTTTTTTATTAACTTTATGGTTTCTTCGATGAAAATCGTGTTCCTACATAAATAACTATTTTGTAAATAGTTATACGGTTACATTGCGTTTTGGAAGTAACTTAGATTAGTCTATTGAGGTGTTGTTTTTAATGTAGGAGAAACCGGAAAGCCTTTTTTTTACTAAGTGAAATTATCAGCATCATTTTTATGTACAGTTAACTTAACAATACTAAAAAGAGAAAATATCCCTGAAACCGTCATTGCCTTAATTTTCTTTAACTTTAAGGTAATTAAACTTATATTTTCCCTAAATACATAAATACACAAAAATAATCCACACTTCCACATAACTCCGTATACTCGTAATCTTTCCTATCACTTTCTCAACTTTACAAACTCATGAGTCATACACAAAGATCTGTATCTCAAGCTGCACTTATCTCGGAGAATATCTAGTTATTTATGAGAACTAAGAGCTAGTTTTAACGCGTTGTTACTTTAACTTATAGCTGAGGTTTTATAAAGTTCACTGCTTTGTTTGGATTAAAACGTGGTGAGGTAAAAGGCAATGTTTTAGTAAAATAGTTCGTAATAGTAAGTGAAGGAAAAGTTGCCGTTTGTTTTTTAAAGGCAAATCCCTCATTAGACATTACGCTTGAATCCCTAGGACTATAAAACAAATATTGGATATAAAGACTTTTTCTTTTCTTTTTTTTACCCTTTACTGTCCCACTGCAGGGCAAGGGTGTCCTCCCCAATAAAGGGGAGGGGTTAGCCCTTAAGTCCACCACGCTGGCCTAGTGCGGGTTGGGGACTTTGCATGCCCTCAATAAATGTATTAAACATTTTTTCGGCATGCAAGGATTCCTCACGATATTTTCCTTCACCGTTAGAGCAAGTGATAATTATTTCTAATACACACATAACTTCGGAAAGTAATTGGTAATTGGTGTGTTGCCTCGGATTCGAGCCTGCGACTACCAGCGTGGGAGGTGCCAACTTAAACCACACGGCTGTCACTGCTCACAATCATGCATTACCTAAATATTTTTACACAAAATTTAATCACTACGGATATTTCAGTTCAAATCTTCTTTCATGCTTACGTTTATTTGTAATTGCTACGCAGATCAATGGCAAAAGGAATAATTGATGAATATGATGTTACAAGTTTGTTGGATATGTCGCTTTGACGCGGTTTGTACTTAATTATTAGTGGCGGTTCAAAGCCTAGTAATTCTGTATGGATTATGATCTCCTGTGATGATTCAAATTATTAAAATTTGTTATTTTTGTCCGTTGTTTCCACAAGAATAGGTTTGTTCTTGAAAGAAAGTTGTGTTTTTCAAGGAAACCTATTTTGTACCGTTTTTATTACCAGCTTTTAGCTCGTAATCAAAACACTGGTTAAACAATAAACAGATGTAATGAAAACAGTCTGCTGTAATAAATAAACAAAAGACAATAATAAACATAAGTCAACTTTCATACGAAAACTTTTACCCCTCTAGCGGATTCCGCACTAACTACTTTTTGATTTGAAACGTCAAACGGTCGCTAGTGGATTGTACCGACGCGACAGTAGAAAATAGCACTACTGAAGTTTCAAACATTTCATACAGTCATTTTTGCGAAGCAACTATTTGAGCTACTACATTGTCAGCCCACATTTTAAATTACATCATAACTTTACAAAGTGAATTCGGTACATAAACTTATTACTACGTATTTTCTGGTTGAGCTTTCAAACAGAAACGATTCTACCTCCGCGAACGTTTAAAATTTCATCCCCTTTGTACAAATAAAGTTATTTTATTACTGAGGACAAAGTAGTCAGTGTTTTATTGGGGTGCATTCGTACACAATGTATAAACTACCTGGAGTATAAATTTTACTCTTACTGTTAATATAGTAAACGTAAAATTTTGTGATAGTTGATGGAACTTTGCTACTATTTCACACAAAAAACACTAAAACAATTTAAAGCATAGTACTGCAATTTCCTATCGACTATCGACAATCGACTAGCTACCAATAATTGTTACTTATTGTACAATAATGTGATCAACCCCTAGCGAGCCTTAGGAACTTATTTTTGAGACCTTTTTTATGTCAAAATCTCGGTACTTAATTGCACAGAATGAAGATAGTTGCGCTGCTGGATTGATTCAGGACAGGTGTTTCCTTCATTAAAATTATTTCAGACATGGCAAGTAGGAACGAGTATTCATTTAATTTATTATCAATAAAGTGTTCATAAATTAGAAGTAACTAAAAATCAAGTGGGGTAGGCAGCGATAACATTCTAGGACAAACTATTTACCAATTGCTTGGTAGATTTTGAAACTACCTAATCCCATATAAGCGACTACATAAAGACTACTTAGCAACAGGTATAAAAAGGCGCTTATAACCACATTAACTTAGTTTCTGAGCGTAAACGTGTGTAAAAGTTTGTTTAACTGAGAACCAAAGGATTGAAAAGGTAAAGAAAATAAGAATATCCGATCGAATACGATTATCTTGACATTGAGTTTCTTAGAAAGGCCTTTGTAAAAAGCGTTAACATGGCAAGTACTAAGCTTGTGTGTCACCTAAAAACACCGATTTGTTAGATAAAAAAAATATTAGCAGCGGGTAAACACTTCTACTCTGTTACAACTTGAAATATGCCTATAATATCAAAGATATACGTTAAAAAACTAATCAAATAAGACTTTGTACTTGATATGTTAAGTTTATAGATAGACTCAGAATAAAACAGGTTTAAACCTTAGTTGTTTTTTGTAGCTATTATAAATTAGTAATTGTTGTTATTCTCTGTTGAATTGATAAATAAATCAAAAAAATATATACACATATATAGCAAATAGTGGCAAATGAATATAAATATTAATATCAAACCAAAATTAATGTGTATCAACTGGTATTGCTTTTGAAACTCAAAAATCGATTCAACGCGTGTAAATAAATTGTTTTACTATGTGTTGTCGAACGAGAGTCACAAAACGCATAACTCTTCCCTTCACTCATAAAAACCTTTACATCTCTCAAAACAATTTGACAAAGCGCATCAAAACCCGCCGTGTCATCGATAAGGGTTGAACCCCCTACAAAAGAGGGGGGATGGGTTAAGTGATTGATGTATTCAAGCTATTGTCTATTGTGGTTTATGAAAAATTATCATGGGGTTATTGATTTTCACTCGTGTAAAGGAAAGGGTTTTAGATGTATGCGAAAAATTGGATGGGTATTGTGTTAGTTTTGAGGATGATGTGTATTGTACTCTTATTGAGGCTGCTTATAGATACTAGTGCCATCGAATCAGAATTTAGAGGTTCATATTTCAAATTGTACTTAAAAACACTTATTTTGGTTTACCCATAGAGAGTACTAAACTTCGTCATAGACATTATCACACTAAATCTTGTCTTATAATAAATTTATTAACGCCTAACTTTGCAATTTATGGTATGGCTATTGAATTACCTAATGTCATACTAGTTCAAGCCCTGCGAAGGTTTTTAACATGCCTTTAATATTACTTAACATCTGTGGTAATAATTGACAATTAACGAGGCCGACTTTCAACTTACACTACCGAAATAATATTGTTACAAAAAGTCACTGTATTTATTTCCACATTATAATTACATAGTACAATGATATAAAAGTCCTCCGGGTACATAACATGTTATATTTCAGTCCGTACTCTCAGATAATGTCGTTCACCTCGACATTTCAGTTATATTAACATTTAAAACTTATTAAATGAGTTTCGGGCTTGTAGCACACATATCAAATCGAACCTCAAACTTATAGGTTTTTTTGTATACTTTATGTACTTATGTACATAGTTGCATAATGCCACGCCTTTTATAAACAGACGTGTCCGTGGAGGACTATAAAACCCATGTTTAGAGTAAATCAATGTTAGTTCCATGCGTGTGGTGAGCCTATGGCCATAAACTCACCACTTTACTAATCTGCGGGTTACTATTAAAAAATATTCAAAAATTAATTAGGAATGACTAATAGCACTTTGCCCTATCCAGGTACCGAACCCGAGGCCTCACGATCAGCAGGTGATTACACCAACCGCACAACAGAGTAAGTTAAATATATAAAAGTATCATCATGATTTTATTAATTACTTAACACATACTACCCGAGGCGTTAACCAATTTTCTATTTTGTGTTTATATGTCTTGCTAGATATCTTAGTAGCAAATCACCTGTCCGTAATTGTAACAGAATTATCAAGCTTCGTCGGCCGTCAGGCATCAACTAGCAGTTATTGAATCATAAGCGTGTTATAGATGTCAAGTCGATGTGTGAGCTGTAACTGACCTTAAATGAATTAGACATTAACCCAATGTAATCAGTGTAAGGAACGACAATACTATACCTTACTCAGGCCGTTACAAACGTGCATACTACGTCATAATCAAAAGAATCATAGGAATGTGTAGATGCGAGCGAGAGACTACGATAAAATTACATGACCTACCCCCAGTTTCTGTGTACATTTAGCGGTAGTTTATCTATTCAATGCGTTTTTTTAGATGAGTTTTGACAGTATAGAATAGATAAACTACCTCTTAATGTACCTCAGAAACCGGGGGTTAGTTTCCACGTTTCAAATGGCCCGATTATAGCGATGATGTGTGCTACGAGCTTTAAGTCTCGCAGCCAATTAGTAGTTAGTTTCATATATTAAAGTTTAAATACCAGTGATTATAATTTTCGCTACGGTTCCGTTATTGTGTTTGAAACTATTTCCCGGATAATTAGATTAGAGTCATAGTTGGATTGTTTAAATATTTTATAATAGTTTAATGTATGAAATTAATTATAATAGTTTAATGTATGAATGTTATTTTAAGTGTACCTTTTCTACTGCTGCCTTGGTAGCGTGTGTGTCTGCCAAACATGTGCTTCAGTTCGATATCCGGGTCGGTAAAAAAATTTGGATATTATTAATTACTAAAGTTAATATATTTTACACAATCAGTTAAGGTCTATTAAAAAATACTTCAAAAAAGCTAACACTGTTTTTATATTTTTTAATTTATTTCTGACCTAAGCTTTTAACGAAGAAACTCAATTATACCAATAATTACATTATTATCATAATATTAGTACACAGGGAATATTTTCTACGAAATTCCATAAATTAAGAAAAAAGGTGCTTTTTCTGAAAATCCAAATTACACGCAACGCCGACCGTTGATGAAGATATAAGGCCGGGTGCTCACTAGCGGTGTGGCAGGCCAAGAGATTTTTAAATTATGGATTAGTATACAATACACCAAAATTGCATGGGTCTACTACTAACTACTAACTAGTCCCATTGAGTTGTCCTGCCACACTGGATGATCCAGTCCTATTACCCCATGATTTCTGCAACGGGACAACTGGTACCTAAACTGTGTCAGATGTCCCACTACGTGACAACTTGGTAAAAATAGTGCCGAGACAACTCAACGGAACTACGGGATGGACCCAATATTATCCATGATAACACCTTTTGTTCTTTTTTTCGTCAGCAAAATGCATTACAGCATGTCCCGCTCCAGGGAGGAAGCGGGGGTCTGTCGGCCTCTCCCACCAGCTAGGCGTTCCGGGTTTTAAATTTGGGCATACCGACTAAAAACCTGACGGTGTTCCTTCAACAGTCACCATAAAGTGACCAGGACGCGATACCTCCAATTGGATACTCCGCATCTCAGCCGATCCATGATATCACCTATAAAATCTTAAACTAAGCGGTGATAAGCCTACGCACGACTGAGACGTGTCAGCATCTACCAGATTTTTTTCAGTAAATTTTTGCATCAAGAAAATGCTGACATTGACAGCCTCCGTGTTTCTTGCAAGCAGAGTGTTTTTTGCATATTGTAGCAGGACATTTCGTCTTTATTACGACTATCACAGCATAGTTACAATCAGTGTGTTTGCAGTGCAGTATATTTGTAAACATGTAGGGATGCCTAAGAATCCCGTGCGACTAGTGAGTCCCAAGCCTAACCTCCACCTTTATTTCTACTTCAACTTTTTATAGATTCAGTGTTTTTTAATTTATTTGCCAAAGGAGAGGTGTGTCAAAGTTGTAATTTTACTAATAAATGTTATCTGAAAGGTAGAAATTCTATCCTGACAATTTATTTCGGCTTGTATAGAATTTGTATTTTAATGAATAGAGCGTTAAGTCGTGTATTTTCGTTTGAAGAAAAAAATCTGCTATTACGAGTATGTTGGCTTTGAACGTAAATATTATTTCATTCGAGCAGTTGCTTTAAATTAGAAAACAGATTTTTTTTTCAATCAGACTTGTAGTTCCAAAGCTGTTAGTATATGTTTAGTATTAACAGCATTTTAGACTAAATGATTATTATTGTCATTTAACCATTTTTTTTTACTAATTTAGTCCTAACCCTGTAATCTATTTTTGTTCTGTCGTTTAGTTTTGAAAGCTAACAACATATTCAATTGATAGAAAAATAAATTAATACACGAACTACAATATACCATACTGCATAATCGACTAACGTAATTTAATAAAGAGATCAAAGTTAAGATACAAATAGTCTATGTTTTATTTGTTGAGTAAGTTTGTTAAAGATATCGTTATCAATAGTAACGAAATAATCGCAAACTTTAAGTTTCAAGCCGTTCTTTGATGTAGATAGTTATTTGTTAAACTTCTTGAAATAGTTGTAAGGGACTCTATTCAATACACTGAGTAAGATAGAGTAACTGATGGGTAAAATATTATTCTAGTAAATAAATTGAATGTGAATGAAACAAAGGAAGTTTGTAAGGATTGTATCAAGTGGCGTTCTCTGGTCTCTACATACCACTATGGGAAGAATGTAAAGAAATAAACTTAACCCATTAATGTCCCACTGCTAGGCAAGGATCTCCTCCCGGAAAGAGGGAGAGGTGAGGTCTTAAAACATTGTTACTTGAAAAATAATATTTTTTCTTGTATCCAAGTTAGGCCATAGCAGTAATAGAACTCGATTCCTTGCGATCAGCAGTTATTTACACTACCATCCACACAATAGAAGCAGTTAAATTTTTTTCGATTATATTAAAAAAGATTTTTTGACTAGCAAACTTCTATAATAAACCTTGAGTTGTGCACTTTGATAAAATGAGATGGTAAACATGAAACCATAACTACTGGAATATTTTTATTACAAAAGGCAATTAAGGTACTTCAACTACTTTGAGAAACCTGTGTATAATGTGTACAAGTACTTTTAGAGCCCTTCGTAACAGGATTCATTACACGAGCAAAGAACTACTTCTAACTAGTTTCAGGTTGTTTCTCAACAATATTGTGTTCCTAAGACTGTGGATCTAAACATTTATATTTAAAACCATTTATCATAATTTACCACGGACTACAAATTGTTGGTGTGCCTGACTCTAAGGCTATTTACTGTTTATAGAATCGTTAACTTTGTTATAATTTAATAATCACCTAATGAGTAAGTTCCTTTCCTTTAAATATTGAAATCTATACTAATATTATAAAGCTAAAGAGTTAGTTTGTTTGTTTGTTTGTTTGTTTGAACGCGCTAATCTCAGGAACTACTGATCCGATTTGAAAAATTCTTTCAGTGTTAGATAGCCCATATATTGAGGAAGGCTTTAGGCTATATATCATCACGCTACGGCCAATAGGAGCGGAGTAGCAACGAGAAATGTTACAAAAACGGGGAAAATTATGACGCATTCTCTCTTATGTGACGCAAGCGAAGTTGCGCGGGTCAGCTAGTATTTAGATATAGAGTAATTAAATTATGCATAAACGCCATGGATCTCCGTTCATAATAGCTGTGACTATCAGATACTATATCGACAGTTTGGGAATTACTGCTCTAAACGATATCAATTACTTGTTATTTTCATATACTCATAAACTTTTCCCCAAAAAACTAATACATTTACCAAGTAATATATAACAAATATTTATCAAGAGATACATTATTTCGCGATACAGATATCTTTATATTTTATTCGTACAATGGCGGCCGAAAAAAATGGCGACGATAATTTATTTTCCTCTTCCGTTTTTTATTAAACAGGCTTGCGG
Organism: Anticarsia gemmatalis; assembly: GCF_050436995.1. Taxonomy (NCBI): domain Eukaryota; kingdom Metazoa; phylum Arthropoda; class Insecta; order Lepidoptera; family Erebidae; genus Anticarsia; species Anticarsia gemmatalis. The sequence goes on along the minus strand of NC_134756.1, from coordinate 1,119,715 downwards.
AAAATATTGGTTTCTGTTCAGTGAGTGACAGTGGGTGCTTTGTGTTTTTGTTTTGTTTTGGGGAAATCACTGTTTTTTTATTTATAAGGCCTTTAATACAGGATCATTATTGATTTTTTATGACATATAAGAAACATTATTCTTATATCTCATAAAAAATCAGTAACATTATATTTATCGAACCTAATCCTAAAATAAACGATGTAAGCTTATTCAGACGCAGTGAAACAGTACAATAGACTCTTTTTTCGGACCATATTTAAAATAATTCCTCAAAAATGCTATCAAAAATATTTAAGCCATGATATTTATTTTCACATTTCGTCGTCCCATTCAAAATGCTGACTAAACTTCACAAATCAAGAACAATCCTCATATTTTTTATCCATTTCAATACATTGATTCTTAAGTCTTTTCTTTAAATGTAGTATTCCAAGAAAAATTAAGACATAAAACATATTTTAAAACTCCACTCGTAAGAGGTACTCAAAGTTGAACACTCAGACCACTCTCAGTATTACTAATATATCAAAAGATTGAAAAGCTCTAACAGTTTCAGTTCTTTGCAAATCATTTTCTAAAGAAAGTGTTTTCATAAGTCATGTTTGTAAACAGTGAATACGTCTTTTAGGTACAAAATAACAATTTGTCAAATTCCCTAGACTAGTGACAGTAAAGACTATTCCATTTGTATTATTATACATACACACACACAAAATATTCACGCCTTTTCCCCATAAGTATATTGAATCCTTTCAAACTTTTCTATAAATATTTTTTAATAAATTGTGACATTGGAATTAATATGTAGTTTAGTATTGTGTGCTTTGGTTATCAAAAAAGGTGTCACAGTTTTCCACAGTACATAGTAAAAAATACTACATAGAGATTTTGAAACCTTTCTTATAGAAAAAACAAAGTTGTGAACGAAACGAATCTAATCTATGAAACCCTAAATTGATTGTTCAAACATAGTAACCCTATATTATTATGATATTTATTAAAAGCTCGTTCTGTTGATCTCTAACTCATTTTAAGGATATAGTTTTTGAAACTTATTGATGGATGTTAAGTTCAAACAATAAACAACGTATGAATAAACTGCATTTTTTTTTATAAGAGTATTAAACTTAGTTCTCTAAATAATAAAAGTAAAGTGACTAAGCTTATGCTGCACACTTTTAACTCCAACACAAGTTAACATAAATGAGAATAGATCGAATAGAATTTATGATATCCGCTTTACCGACCACATTTCTCTTGTCATGTTTAGCCAAAACACGACATCTATAAAGCTAGCCGAACAATTTTGTCCCGCAATACACTACAGCCTAATAATCCATAATGGTGTTGTGTATTCATGAAATTTATTCGAATTATTTGGTTCACTGGTTTCATGTAAATACGGACAAACATTCGCTATGCGTAAAACATAGAACTTCCATTTCGTACCTACGAATGAAATTGTGCTTTATTATTTGAGAATTGTGGTCGAGATTTCATTGAATTTGAGGTGAGAAGTACATAATATAATAGGAAGTTTTGAATATTTTCAATTATCTATGTTTGAAAGACACGATAGTTATCGTGTCTTATCTAGGTGTTGTGAAGAAATTCAGGATTATAATGTTACTATTTAATTAATAGTATAATAAGCTTCTTAGTCACATGAGTATCAATTTAAAGTCGTATACTTATACTATTTCAAACGATTCATCAATTTAAAAAGATTTTTTCTCGTTGTCTTCGTCAAATATTTTTATATTTTTGGCAATGAAAAAGTATGTTATATTTACATAATGGAAATGTTTTAACATTTTTTTCTACCAAAAACTGTCAGCCTTTACCAATACAAGAGCCTAACGCGAAAAAAACAAAAATACAAACGCAAAATGTTGAAGTACCCTCAAAATAAAGTACCTTGTTAGATTTACGTAACAAACAGGAAAACGGTGAAATATTCAGGAATTAGTCAAAGAATTTCCGCGACATTCAAGTTAAATAACAACGTAGATAATTATGAACTCCTTTAAGGAAATATGAAACACATATTTATTAAAGAAATCTTGGTATTAAAAGATAATATTTTTTTAAGAAATTGATTACTTATTTGGAGGAATTCAGTTGATCGACGCAGACAGAGCATTATATATTAGAAAATAATATGTTCTTCACTTTAAACAGGCTTGTATTTAGAAGCTGAGTTACTGTTTGGAAGATTACTATTTTGTCAAAATTTTGCTGTGAACAGCTCTCTTAGGACTTAACTAGTTTTAAGCTTGCCTTCAATTCATGCAGTTCTAAAAATTCTTGCCGTAAAAGTATGATCAATGTCAATCGTTTATGCTTTTAAGGTGTAGATTGAGTACAGCTGAGGAATAAATTGCAAAAATTGCAAATTCCTTTTAAAGCTACTAGATGCAATCTATTGATACATTATAAAAGTTTTGTAAACCCTCTAAACCCATTATTATGTCCTCACTGATACGTATTACACATTCGTATGCATCCCCCCTCTCACAAAAATATCAGTATAATTGATTGTACTATTATTGTAGCAGGGTCGCACTGTTTTCTCAAGGGCTTCATCCTCATGGAAAATATTTGTCTCGCTGAGATAATATAACACGAGTTATTGTTATAACCAAAACATGTTATTTTGTGCAACTGTTTTTGTATCTAAATTGGTAAAACATGCCTGTACCATTCTTAGGCAGAATAGTATTACTTTGTATCCAAGCTGCCCGAAGGCCTTCGACGTGGCTTGACGACTATTATCTTAATTGAAAACCACCGGGACCGACTATTTACGTGCCCTCCGAAGCACTACGACGCTTAGTTCAAATGCCACTGTGCGGTCACCCATCTATGGAATGACCACACCAAGGTTTGCTTTACCTATAGATCGTTTACTCACCGGTGAGCGCAACTGGCTACGGGCGCCTCGAGTTTGTATTTTCAAACATTTTATTTACTTATCCCAGGTAGGGACTTTATAAAGTGCCGTTCTTTAGTCTCTACCTACCCTCAAAGAAAAAGGCGTGATTTTACATTATTATATTTATGAGTATTGCTTAGATACGGTAACTAAGTTATACATTAAAATATTTTATATTTCTTTTCAGGAAACTGTAGTAGGAACTGTAGGAAGTAAAATCATAACCGTCTCATACATTTTCCGGAGTATCAAAAGTTTGATACTTTTAAGCGGATATTACCCTGTTACGAATTTGACTGCAGTGAAAGCAAATCTACTTAGTCTATGTTTTGAATTTGAGATATAAATGAAGACTTAGTAAGTAATTTTGACCAGTGAAGAAACATTATATAAAACATATTCATTAATTCATGGGCCCGTATTCATCAATTTCGGATGATTAAGATGACGTCAGTTACAATTCCTGAACTCTGGTTCACATATCATATATTATTATGTACATAATATCTATCCTACTTAAAACATATAACAGTATATTAAATAGTAAGTAGTATATAAATATTTTAGAAAATATCGCAAGTAAAACCAAAGGCACAAACTAAATCCAACCCCATCCTTCAATTCCTTAAATACCCCTTATCATAGAAACATTACTAGTTTCAGTGTCGTTGTTAAACCCCAACTTGCCCTATTACAACCCTTCCAAACTAATTCCAAAACGGAATTATTATTTAAACCAATTTTAAACTAAACTTGAGGTTGAATCTGTGTTTTATTGTTATAGAAAATTATGATTGTTTTACACGAATTCGAAATCAATAGTAATTATAATAATGGATGACCTTGAAGTTTCAGTGTCTTTGGGTTTTAGGTCATTTCTAGGTCGGGGTTAGTGCTATAAGGTTTACGTTTTCTATTTGAAAACAAAACGCGTGAAGAGAGGAAGGTCGAGCAATGGGTTGAAAGTGCACGTGATGACGAAAATGTGCTTTTTTCGAAAAACTATTACTACTATTATTTTAACGCTAAGCAAGGTAACGCATCTCAACAATTATTATTATTCTTGGAAAATACTTGCAACACAACCCAGATAATGAAAAATTATAAGCATGTTATAATGATAAATACAGCAGCATAACAATATTTTTATTCTAAGAAAAAATATTATCTCAACGGGTCAACTCCGTATTTAAGTAAATAGACTGCATTATTTTAAAAACAAATTACCAAGCTTATATAAAAAATCCACACAAAGTACAACATTATTCTAGCATTAATAAAGCTGTTAAAATATATGAATTCAAAAATTGTTTGAGAAAAGCCTTTCTCGCGGTCAAAACATATTTCTCTCGGACGAAAATTCACCAAACAAATTATATTCATTTTGATGAAAAATATTAGGGTTGTAAAAAATTGCTACACGTGTAAGGGTTAAAAAGCTGAAGGGGCTGATGTGCCAAATTTGTGGTGGACTGGTCACAAATTCACAATAAATATTTAATTGCATAGAAATACAACAGTTCTCCTTTAGAATCGAAGAAAATTAATGTTTTTGTGACTTAAAAAAAATGTGATTACAATCATTTGGATTTTTATATGAACATCTTAAAAAAACTAATATATATCTAAAACTATTTCATTACTTTTAAAATGTGCCCCTCATTTTGGTCTCCACATTTGGGATCATCAAAACTACAATAGACGCAATGAAATTTACAAACAGAAAAACTGAGTTACTTTTAGCTTACGTATTTCTTCCTAAAAATAAATTTATAGGCAATTTCTGCCTCACAGAAACTGACGATTGAGCACATACAAAACCCCCAAATTACACTCATCACAAGCCAAAATTCAACCCCAATTTGTACCCCACATCTCGACTATCTGCAGCCATTGTCAGTTATTATCAAACACATATTTCTCCACCGGTTGTAATATTTCACAGGTACGGAGTAACAAATTCTATGTGATTTATCCCAAGCCCAGATTACACGGTAGCCGAACGCTTTCACTGGCATTAAGCTGTCAAATGGCTTAGATAAACGTGTGTATTATTTTATCATACTAATATTATCTACAAACATAACCGCTGTTTATATTAACTCCAAAAAGACTCTATGCCTCTATGGCACAGTCGGTAGTGTATTCAACTGTCAGCAGTCGAATACACTAAGTACCTACCTACCTACTATAGGATCAGTCCTGAGGTCTTGGGTTCGACAAAGTACTATTGGTATTTTCTAATTTAAATTACAATCGTTTTCTGAAGCAGCTTAGAGTTTGATACCGTGCACAGTAAAAGGCTGTATGCTCGGCTGTTATATGGGAGTAACATCGTTAAAGGCTAAACGTATTTCACACACCTCTGCCTAAACCTTTGCGTATACCAGGCTTGATATTACATGTAAATTGCCTATACAAAAGTTAAAGTAATAAAAAAAATAATTTAGATATAGAAATAGGTCAGAATAAAACCCATACTCAAAAGCTTTTCTCATAAACGAATTTTCTTTTTTTAGTATAAGTGGTCCTCCTGTATAAAATACTCGGGTTGACACTCAAAGTGTGGAGGTCAAAGTATTTATAAAATATATGCCACCCATATTATACTCAGATAGCCACTTAATCTAGCCAGGGCTATAGTGGATAATCTTGTCCGTTAATGTACAATTACTATTGCTTAATCGACATTTTGAGTGACTGGACTCTCATTCTGGATCTTCATTTCACTACATCGCTTAACAAGATCAAAAAACCTTTCAATATTAATTTACTTAACAGTTCAGACAAGTAATACTTTTAGTGAATAAGTAGTTCTTGAATAAACATAGGTTCCAAAAATATGCTCACCCTGACCCAAAAATCTAGACTATGCTAATACTGAATTTCATTCAAGCTTTCAGCCAATCATTGATTGCACTCTTACTAGATGAAACGTAGAGTGTAGTTTTCAGAATACAATAACTTGGTAACTATATTCATAGTTTGATAGTTTTTCTGAAGCATAAAAACGTCTATTGCCTAGATAGAATCCTGAAGTAATTTCAGAATGAAATGTTCTAATTAAATACGATACTAAATACCTACAGACAATACTAGCTAAATTTTTCAGTGCTAGTAATCTTTTTGAGAGTTAATTTTGATTGCACATAATGTATACAGAGTTTGTCAAATAGCTCAAATAAAGTTATACATGTGATAAGGCAGAAATAGACCTAAATTTCTAAACCATTAGGTTTTTAATTAGATTATACTGAAGATTATCTTACTTAAGGCCTTTTAATATCCACAAAGCTGCCACTATATTTGAAACCAAGCGTAAAGTATCATCGTTAGATCCTTGAGATACGTAATACTTTAGGGCGTGTTAATCTAAGCTTTACCTACTAAATTTTGTATAGCAACAAGTAAAATTTCTATATAATATTGTGGTAAATAGTAATAGGTATTACTAGTATATTATTTCATTCCTAACTATTTTTGTAACGTCTCATTTTCAATTTACAGTTTTATTTTTTAGTTTTTTTAATACCTACGATGAACACATATATTTTGTAAGTTTCTCTGTAATAACTCAATTTTTATACGTCCTTTATTTAATGAAAACTATAATTTCACAATTGTTCGTCAAACATTTTCTAATTTATCACTATATTTCTAATCAACAAAGCAAACAACCTCAATTTCAACCTTTTATAAAGCACAAAAACTTTTCACCCCCAAAAAATATATTTTAAATATATAAATTCAAAATACATACCCTTATATACACACACAAACTCACACACAATCACTCACAAAACTACGAACTTCGAACATTCACTCGAACTTTTGAAGCACGGTCGTTGGGCGGCGCGCCCTATCGCAACGAAAGCTGTAGCCGACTGAAGGCTGTACCGCACACACACAACTGCGCCCTCTACGCTTGCACACACACATTTTCATATTAAAAGTAAATAGACCGTAGTTTTTGAGTAAATTGTACAATGATTGGTTGTTTTAATAAAATATTTTCTGGTAGTTTTATTTTTTGCTTTCACCGTTATTAGTCTGGGAGAGGTTTTAAAGATTTTTGTGTTTTTAAAAACATTGTTTTGGCAAAGTTACATTGTTTGATTCCAATTATGATGAGCGAAATATCGACTTACGATTTCGAGTAGCTTTTAACAATTTTTAAAAATAAATACATTGTGAAATATCAGCGATTTCAGTACTAGTTAAAATAAAGGCTTTTACCAATACATATTAGGAACTAATACCAAAAACCTGACGCAGTAGAATAAAATTGTATGTTCATTATAGTATTATCTATCTAAACAGTTAGATCTATTTAGATAAGATTGGAATGCACGAGGAGGTATTGATATCACACAGTGACACGTTATCGCGAACTTTTTTATTTTCATTGGGACTTTCTTGTTTATGTCTTTTACGGTATTAACCGTAGATCAACTTAATATTTTTGAGTATATTATATTAAATATCTACGCTAAATTTTGCACCCATATCGTTAACCGTTTGATGAGTCCTGAGTTCAGTAGAATATCAAACTAATTTCGTAAAAAACTAACTTTTGCCCGCGACTTCGCTCGCGTGAAAAGATTTATCATGGTAAAAGTGTACTTTGTGTCAATCTAGGCTTTAAACTATCCCAGGATGTATAATCATTAAAATTCGTTCAGTAGTTTTTTCTTCAAAGAGTAACAAACATACATCCATCCATACTTTATCATTCATACAAACTTTCTCATTTATAATATTACCAGCATTAGTATGATCTGTTTTGAAATCCACAGTAATAAGCCACTATGTAAATATTTCAGAATGATATTATTAATCTGCGATGACGTCACATAAACGTATTAATTAACGCAATATTAATTTAGTCGTGTAATGACTCGCGTTTTATAAACGGGAGCTTTGAAGTCAATTAAGATGATTATTATTAATGGTAGAGTTGGAATTTTGGCTTTATATAAAGTAAATAATTATAGAATTAATTTTGTAGTTCAGAAAGCATGCGACTGATTACGTAAGGAGAAATCGGATTCGACTCCTGTCTAAAACATCTCGTACCCTTGCATACCATGTTTCTTATAGTGTTTTTTCAATTAGAATTTCCCCAACTCGCACTTGCCAGCGTGTTGGACTAAAAGCCTAACTCCTTCCTTGTTTGGGAGGAGATCTTTACCCAGCATTGGGACAGTAATGGTTAAATAAACTTCCGCAAGTCGCATAGTTAGATATCTAGACAGTTATACAGTATAAAGTAAAAAAAAAATATATGAAAATCTAATCAGCGTCTACTTCGGCAGTGCATTTTAACTGTCAAACTTTCTATACTCGACAAGTACCAACTGTAGACAATCGCGGTATTGAGCGCTTCGTTCACGCAGCCTGATATTTCTACTACAAAGTTAATAAAAATACCTGAACACCGAAAAATGTTCCAATAATTTGCAAAAATATTTAATTTACATACAAAAGTTCGTAGGTGCATTGTTATTGGTTGGCTTGTTTATTGGCGACGCTGAAAGCATATGTTATATGAATATATTGTGCCCACGTGCGAGTGGTGACCCAATTTTTGAGGATCCAATAACGTATGAGGATGCCTGTCGAGAGAAAATGTTTATTAAAAAACGTTTAATTAATTTGGTAATTAGCTTGTTATTGCTGTACAAAATTGTAAAATATGATATTGTTTAACAGTGAAATTACCGATATATAAGGCAATTTCCTACTACTATAGATTATCGACAAATATTGTTTGAAAAAAGTGATCAGTGACCTCTAGTGGATTTCGTCGAAATTATTATCTCAAGTAATTTTAAATGTCAAATGCTCGCTAGTCGATGGTATCTACTGTAGAAAATTGTTTTACAGGTTTTGATTATAATGTTTCAGTTTCGATTTGAAATCAGAAATACTGTAAAATGGAAAAAAATCTCGACATAATAGCAGGCCCCCGTCACTCGGCCGTACCTACAGCGAAAAGTGCCAACAAATTCGCGTGGCGTCGGCGCTACTCCGAGAGTCGAGTGTCGACGCTCACGCGTAGAGCTCGTGCGTGCGTTTATTAGAAGTTTAATGAGTAATATTATTATAAAAACGTTTAAAATAGAATGGCAGGTTTAAAGCATAGCTCATTTGATGGATGTTCGTCGAAAAAGAAGGACGAGGGAATGTCATTTTTTTCATTACCTACAGATGAGGAAAGCTAAGTTCAAATTCATTTAAAAACTATAAAACTTTACAGTACCTACCTACCACAAAGTACCTAATAGTACTAACTATAGTTACTGTCTTGATACTAACAATAATATGGACTCATGTCTGAATTATTAAGGAATTTGATACTTTATAATTTTATTACGAGAGGAACTTGCTAATGTGACTTTTTGTTTATGGAGATATTTCAACGATTTTGGTATCAAATGAAAGGTCTAAGACTAAAACTATTTTATCCGTTTGAATGATATAAATCGGTTCACAGGTTTAGGACATATGAAGAATATAAAATAGTAAAAATGTAAACAAACCAAAACAGGTAGCAACGATGCGGCGAGCCGACAACCCTAGGAAGTAAGGAACTGAATGATATAAATCGGTTCATAGGTAACGCGTTACTCTACGCCAGACAGTGACAGAGTTACGCGTTAAAAGAGAGCGGGAATACTTAGGTGAATATGTCGTTAGGTACGGAGCGCTTATACGAGCTGAATTAGACTTTATTGCTTAGCAGCAAGAGTCGTTATTTCTATAAATTGTTACGGGAAGTGCGTGTTCTGTACTATAGTACTTATTATTCTGTGATAATAGATCTATAAAGAGTGAAATATAATTTTATTCATTAATTGTCAGCTGAATTGTTTAATGGTTTAGTCATGAAAGCTTGATTGACAGGTCGTCTTCTAGAGCTACTTCTGCATATAATGTATATAATATATGTATATAATATACATATTATATAGACTGCCTCCGTGGCGCAGTGGTTTAGGTCACCACGCCGCAACCATTGCGTCGGGAGGTCGTGGGTTCGATTCCCACACGGGACGTGCGACCCACAAATAATTGTTTCGGGTCTGGTTGTGCTTTGTGTCCGTTGTTTGTATGTTTGTAAAAGTCCCCGCGACACAAGAGCAATTCTTAGTGCGGGAGTTGCCTTTTTAAAAAAAAAAAAAATATATAATAGTAAAATGCAACAAACTAAAAGGATTCCAAGTACAATCCTTACTATTGAATATCATCATAACTATCACATAGTATGTCAATAATTAGGCGTTTTCTAAATAAATGATAAACAGTATTATAGATTCAAAGTCTGGTTTCATCTGACATCAAATAGATCATTCAGAGGCATCGTGCGGTCAATGAGGCCGATACAATAGGCTTTTATATAGAGATTAGTCGACAGTATCGCTGCGTTCTGTTGTTTGAGAATAATTCATATTATACGCAGATTTTGAAGGCCAAATCCTTGATTTAAAATGGTGAAAAATAAAATTTCAACCAAGTGAGGAATGCGTTCTAGTTCCTTTGGTGTCAAATTACGTTGTTATCATATTTTGCCGTGATTAACAAGCTACATTACTGTAATTAGTGTCGTTTATCAGAAATTATCTGGTAAAAAAAAAGTATTGATCGATCATTTAATAAACCAAATTTGCATGCCTCGCGTTACAATGTATTGGCTACTCCTTTATTTAACACCATATTATTGTACCTACATTCTTGCAAATAAAATCTCATTTCATTTCAGGGCACCGAATCAAGACGTTTACTGTAACTAAAGGAACTTCGCATTTTTATTCATAGTTCTATAGCGCGTAATAATCATTAGTTTTCATACATAAGTTCTAGTTCTGCAGCCGAACCTCAAAAACAAACTAAACATAAAATACAAACTTCGTTTAAACATTTAAAATTGTAAAAGCAATCAATTACACGGTGACACTTATGAAAAATTAACATAAAATAAAAGAATCTCGTGCTTCCCTGCAGCTGGCGCTGTATTTCAGTTGAAACCTTCTTGCTCGATTTTCAGGTTTCAGAGATTTTGTTTCTCTTTTTGTTGAAAATTACCGATATTATTAAAGCTCGGACATTTTAAGGCTCTTAGATTCTTGACTGTAATATATTAATACAGATTAGTTTAGTTTGTATATAAGTACCTTTTATAAATCACAAATGGATCACAAAAAATATCGAATTTTATTTGTATGCTACACTGGTTTACATAAGAGCATGTGTTTATAGCAAGTATCTATAATTATTTAAGTAATACCTCATTTGGAAAGAGTCTCTTGCCCAGCTTTAAGTGGCGTTTAATCGTGTGTTTCTATTATTTACGAGTGGCAGTCCTTTATTCCTTTCTGATTCTATATTCATGTTATCATCAGCTTGTCAGTCACATTCTGACTGACTGCTACTAAAAACATAAAATAACATTCCAAACTATGTATATCTATTAAATAACTGATAAATTTGCTAGTACATATTCTAGCTTTACTACTTTACCAATCAGAATACTAACTACCAAATTCTGGTATGCGAATAATACAGTAACAGTATAAGTCCTTCAGGATATCTTCCGAAGTCCCAAACTTGTCCACAATCCGACATAGTTTGTAGTAACCCTTGAAGTTGAGACGATTCTGTACCGAATGTGGTAGAAATTCTTAGGAATTATTCACTGTACACGTGTGAAGAGATGGGGAAAGTTCACTGAGTATTGATGAACTAAGTTGGTATAATAGTACAATATGTTATTTCTGAACGCAATTATTTGTTTTTTTAATGTAACAAAAATACTTTCTTTCAATGGCGATTCTATTGTAATTCCGGCAGTAGAGACTTATTTTTATGAAATCAAAAATGATAACTTCAACAAGTGTGACAGAAACAGGATTTTTTAGCATTTGCATCTATTCAATAAATTTTCCAACTTCAGTGATAACTCGTGTTATTTCGTGTTTAATACGTATTCAATATTGATATAAAACCTCTATTAATATAAGCAACGATGAATAATTTGTCTTTTTAGGGTTCCGTTTCCAAAGGGTAAAAACAGGACTTCACTGTCTGTCTGCACTCAGGCTGCATCTCATGAACCGTATATTTACCTTAGCATGTCTCAGAGGTGGCTGCCATTCTTTCTTTGACATTCAAACCCAGACAGCAAGACCTTATTTTAAAGTACCTATCTAGGTAATCCTCATTTCTATCATGTTTAAAACTAGTAAACAATAAAGATAGTCAAGGTCAAGGTCAAGGTCACAGGACCATCTAGTTTCAGATCACGAAAGCTTTGCACCGTATTAATTATTATTTCGCGTGTACATTTGAATCAACATTACATTTACTTTTAGGTTAGTTTAAATTACTGTGATTCTCTTTGTAGGTAAACTAGTGTTATTTTGGGACTAAATTAGGTAAGTGATGGAAATTGTTTAGTCCTGCGGGATAAAGTCGTTTGGGTAATTCAATTTTTTTTTTTAAGATATATAAAAGTAATTAGTAAAAATAATTAATTTTATTAATATTAAGTTAATCGTTTAATTAGTTTCCCTCTATGGCCCATTTTATCCTGTAAATATGTACAGTGTAGAAAAGCGCGAGTGAAAACACGTGTGTTTTTAATGTTTCTTGCAGTTGCAATTTATACAATGTTCTATGCGGGTATGAGATCCATAATCACAGAACATATGTAATAAAATAGAGACTGAACTTAACTAATGCGCGAATGCTATGGGACCTTAGATAAATATACTAATTTACCAAGTAAAATGATTGTTCACAGTGAAAATAGCCCTTAGCGTTAACGGGTGATTTGTTGCTGGAATGAAAATTTCCGGTCTAGACAGCTAATTAACACTAAACCAGCTTTAACGAAGAACTAAACCCTGTATAGCTTTTACTTCTTAGCTAACGAAGCAAAAAAATATGTTTTTTATTTTTTTAAAGACAACTCTCACACTAAATTGCTCTTGTGTCGCGGGACCTTTTACAAACATACAAACAACGGATTCCGAGTGTAACCAGACCCGAAACAAATATTTGTGGATTGTACAAATAATTGTTCCTTGTGGGAATCGAACTCACGACCTCCCGACGCACTGATAGTGGCGTGGCGAACATGTTAACTGCAGCGCTACGGAGGCCGCGAAAATTATAATAAAAGATACAATAAATTTAACCCATTAATATCCCACTGCTGAGCAAGCGTCTCCTTCCATAATGAGGGAGGAGTTAGGCCTTGAGTCCACCACGCTGGCCAAGTGCGGGTTGGGGACTTTGCATGCCCTCAATAAATGAATTAAACAAATTAAATAAAAAAATATATGAAATCATAATTGTAGAACAATAAAGCATTTAAAAAGAAACTATACTTAAAAATTTCCAAACAGATTCAAAGTTAGCTATTAAAATGTAATAACTCCAATAAACTTATTATTTTAAACGCACATTAAAGTTATACTTTTCGAAACAAAATAAAAGAAAAATTCGACAAAAAATCTCTTGCAACTTGCCCCATACTTGGAACCTTAATTACAATAAAATTTGCATATTCAAAAACTTTCTTAATTTCATAAATATTATTCATGGTTGTAGATGTCTTTTTTCATTAAATTATTATGACCTGACCGCAATTTGCTTGCGTTATCATAAAGACATGATTTATTTGGAAATTCTTAAGTTTCATATATTTTTCTCTGAAACTTTTAAATGGGACTGCCAACTGAAGAATTTTTCAAGATTTATTTTGTTTCACAATCCTTTTATTTGAAAGATTATAATTGGCTAAATGGACACGTCTGATTTTGATTTATTTAAAAACCTTTGAAAAATCTTGTCTTAGTTTTTCTAATACGTTTTTAAACTTTGAATTTCTTAGAATAGTATAATATATTTTGTTATTTTTATCTTGTGTTTTTTTACTACAGGTTAGAGACGTCTTATTATTATTTTATAGATGCTTACGTTTTATACAGTTCTGAGAATACGTGAAAATGTTTTTTTATATTAATACTCGGAATTTTGTCTCAAAAATTGTTAGACACATTTTTGCGCCAAGCGTTGCTATGTTTTCTTTTAAATTACAATTATTACGATACTATTAACTGATCCATACGTGTTTAAAGCTACTCAAAATTTAAAGACTTTTTAACGAGAGATAGAATTGAAGGCTTATAAAATCTTTACTTAATTTAGTAAAACAGGTATATTTCGAAAGTAAGTTCTCTATAGTTGATCATAACACTTTAAAACATTTACTTTTTCTGTATAAATATATTTCACATTTTATTTCTTACTTTTAATAAACACATTTCACAGCCGTTGCTTCTAAAATAGGAGCAAAAACCTGAATATTTTCTGCAGCTGTAAACTGCGAAGCACCTGTTCAAGTTTAGATTGCACTATTTCCTTGAATTGCGAGTTTGTATGGATCCTTGAAGAATACGAGTGAACGCTTCCAGAAAATTTCCAGATTTATCCTTCAACTTGAGGGGTCATAAACTTTCAAGGATCAAATTGGAATTTAAATTCGTTGTTGTATGATTGTGAGAGAGTAAATTCGTGATAGTTTGCTTTAATTTATGTTAGAACTATAACTATTTTTGAATCGAACAAATTATTTTTTCGTTGCACTGTGGCAATCTTATCGCAGCTTATCGTACCAAAAAAAACAAAAAAATGTTGCCCGAAGTCGCAAGCTATCAGCCTGTAAATACTTAACGGAAAGCCCATAACATATTACTAACCCTCGGTTTCTAAATAATGTGTGCAATAGCGTTTTTTTTACATGAGTTTAAACGCTATTGAATAGATAAACTACCGCTAAGTGTACCTAAGAAACTGGGGGTTATTCACTGAATGAAATTTTTACCTTCGTGTTAAACTATCACGCACAATAGTTAGTACATAATATTACACAATGTTAAAAACAAAATATTTATAAATAAGTTGGCTAATCATCCATATAATTAAATGAGGGTTGTTGCGTGCGTATTTGAGGGTTGGTGTAACCTTGTGTAACCTCGTTGTGATATGAGTTACGTGGATGTAACACGCGAATACTAGTTGAAAATCTCATTTTGTAAACGTTTATTTGCTTTTTAATGTATATGGTCTATAAAAAGATTGAAATTGGATATAGGTTTTCGGATAAATGGTTTTTAGAGTAACGTTGAAAATATAACAGCAACAATGCAATGTAACTTTGAAACATAATTGTAAAAATAATTTAATTTGGTTGAAGACTTATGACTAAAAAAATAATCAATGGGCGACCTCCGGTAATATAGATATACAAACAATAATATATGCTGAACACTTACAAGATTAGGTGCCTGGTGCAATTGATAAAATGATTTCGAAAGTAGGGCTTCTCAAAAACTGTTTAGGATCTCATAAGTGTAGGGGCTCTTTTAAGTAAATAATAAACACTGATTCAGTAATAATTAAGATGTAAGAAAAATATTTTTAGAAAAATTCTTTAACTTAATAAATAAATAAATAACACGTAAGATATTTTATAGATAATTAATAACGTGTCTGTTTACAGCGTCAGGATAACGTCCGGGGTTCGATCCCAAGAGAAATTAGACGTACACTCTTACTAACTTTCATGTTTTAATAGTTTTATGAAATAAACTACGTTGTAAAATATTAAAGTTGACCTTTAAACGAGTAACATAAAAGGTCATCAATACGATTTTAAACGTAAATAGGTTATAATAAAATAAGGGAAGTGTTTTTGAATTCACTAGTACCAACGAACGCAACTTAGTTACGATCTTTATAGTCGTAGTCGTATAGAATACTAATCGTTTTTTTAAAGCATCGCCGATGTGATCTGTGTATGTATTTATTTAAATACACTGTTGTATATAATTTCTAGGAAAATTTGCTTCAATTTATAATTTTACTGGCATCATTTAACATGACCATACTGACCATAGTCTAAGTTTCGAGTACGTGATAATCTAGATACAGTCTAAAGTTTCTAGTATGTGATAATCTAGATACAGTCTAAAGTTTCTAGTATGTGATAATCTAGATACAGTCTAAAGTTTCTAGTATGTGATAATCTAGATACAGTCTAAAGTTTCTAGTATGTGATAATCTAGATACAGTCTAAAGTTTCTAGTATGTGATAATCTAGATACAGTCTAAAGTTTCTAGTATGTGATAATCTAGATACAGTCTAAAGTTTCTAGTATGTGATAATCTAGATACAGTCTAAAGTTTCTAGTATGTGATAATCTAGATACAGTCTAAAGTTTCTAGTATGTGATAATCTAGATACAGTCTAAAGTTTCTAGTATGTGATAATCTAGATACAGTCTAAAGTTTCTAGTATGTGATAATCTAGATACAGTCTAAAGTTTCTAGTATGTGATAATCTAGATACAGTCTAAAGTTTCTAGTATGTGATAATCTAGATACAGTCTAAAGTTTCTAGTATGTGATAATCTAGATACAGTCTAAAGTTTCTAGTATGTGATAATCTAGATACAGTCTAAAGTTTCTAGTATGTGATAATCTAGATACAGTCTAAAGTTTCTAGTATGTGATAATCTAGATACAGTCTAAAGTTTCTAGTATGTGATAATCTAGATACAGTCTAAAGTTTCTAGTATGTGATAATCTAGATACAGTCTAAAGTTTCTAGTATGTGATAATCTAGATACAGTCTAAAGTTTCTAGTATGTGATAATCTAAATGCATTTATTACATTAACACACGCCTTACATCAGACCAATAAACGTTGCATACTATAAACCAGGTGTTAGAAGAAAACCAGGTGCCATATATGATAAAACTTCCACTTTCCACCTCATATCATAAAACCGTGAAATACGACCAATACCTTTATCATACTTTAATAATAAATTCACACAAAATCTGAAGAATATTCTTTCCCATAATTTACCCTCAGGTGGGGAATCGATGGGTATTTTACCCATTTTTAGGGTAAAACCTATTTATATGATAAATATATGTGACCCGGTTTCCCGGTAACTGATACATGCATGTAAAATATTTCCAGGAATTTATCGAAAAATCGTTGCATATTTTTGCAATATTTAAATTTTTATGATAATCTTTACATTTTGTTGGTAAATGTTGATTGTGAAAATGCAAAGCATGTAATAAATAATCGTATAATAATAATAATGTCCTCCTAGCCGATATACGGCTACGGCGGTCTGTTTCATTGAAACTGGCCATCTGTGCAGGACTTTGTTTATAGTGTCCAAGTGTGTGCACAATCCACAGGTACACTCTCTATTCCATCACTCTCATAGTCTGGTGGGACGGATAACCGACACGACCAGTGAGAGGTCAGGCGCAGGACCGACGGCTTTACGTGCTCTCCGAGGCGCGGATGTCTTCGACCTCAACTTCCCAACTCCGGGCAATCTCTAAGAAATTCTTAACAGAAAATCTCAGAAAAGACTTTTTGGCCCGACCCAGGATTCGAACCCGAGACCTCTCGCACGGCAGTTGCATATACTACCGACCGCGCCACAGAGGCAGTCAGATAATCGTGTATATATTATTTACCTATTGTTTCTTCCATTGAAATTCCTCTGTGGCCTGAGAGCATGGTAACTACTAGGTATATGAAATTGCTGGTGACAATTTTCTGTTCCGATTGGACTACCAACGTGTAACCTGGTGTTTGCAATATCTATTGGAATATTCTCAATAACAGTCCAATGTAGAAATGTGCTGGGTATATAGGTTCGCCTGTTGATTTAAACCAGCAATATAAAGGGCAAAACGTATGTGCGTACTTTCAAACATCTCTACCTATGCCTTTCAGTGTAATAGACGCGTTGATATACTTTTAAATAGCGTTTATATAAAACCCATATTGTAAATGAAAATGTTTGTGAAGATGGATTTATGTATATTTGCTATTCTTTTGCGCAAAGCTACTAAATGTATCTTCATGTAATTTTGCACGCAGATAGTTTTTAACTTAGATTTATCACATAGGTTAATTTTTACGTGGTTAAACTCGAGGACAGAAGCTTAATTTTAATTAGTTTGTATTATTAATAACTGCGGACGTTGCAGTTAAAGTTATGATCACAACAAGCCGTGTTGCTAATCGCCACTTACGTTTTTATAGTCTTATAGTACGTTACTATAAGTACTCGATAATAACTCGAACAGATTTGCTCTTTGTTTGAGATTGAATGCAGTAATTTTCTAACACAATACTGTGCCTCTATAGCACGTTTTCTTCCGCTCCGAAAAAACGATCGAGTCCTTTACAATTACAGTTTTTCAGTTTACTTTACTTAGTACACTTTTATAAAAAAATCTTAGGTAGGTATTTATCCTCCATTTTTGTTTATCTAAATACGTCTATTGGAAACATAGACCTTTAAAATTGTTGTAAAAACCAAGTAGATACCCGCGTTGAAAACTCAGATCATATAAATAAGCCCTAAAAATGCACATATTTCTTTTGCTACACATTTCCATCCTGAAACATTTAAGCTCTGAAAAACAAATAAGAGAGACACAAAAACATTTTACACTGATGCCTAGAACATAAAACCACAAAAGCGAGCATCAACAATGTTCTTAAAAACACATTTTGTTTCCATTTTACAGCAATGTTAAACACGTTTGCACGAAACGCATAGAGAAAATAAAACGCCGTAGAAAAATAATACGCCGTAGAAAAATAATACGCCGCAGGTGGCGTAATTAAAATAATACGCTGATAGAACACTAACGCTTCGGCGGTGCGTGTAGTAATGTTTTAATTGAGTTAGAGGATTTAAATCAACAAAACCTGAAGCAATTTTTAAAATATTTTAAGTAAATATTTACTTACTAAACTATTTATAACCCGGCTTTGCTCGTTGAATTTTGCTATGACAATTTATACTTGTCAAATACTTACAATATTTTTGCAAACATCAATGACTGAAGAACCCAAGATGGCTTCTGCGGTTTGTTTGTCAATGCCATTAGAATTTAACGAAATTCCCCCTAACCCGATTTTTTTGGATTTAGTTATACGTTACGTTACTATGTTGTCAAATCGAAATCAATATTTTTTGATATTCATATAAGGTTTCTACCGTAGCCTTTGACGAAATCTGCGTCAAACCGAAGCTCATCGCATCAAAACGCGCTAAAAAATTAAGTAGTCGCAAGGTTTCTAAATTTTACTACGTTTTCTAATCTAAAACCTAAACACGAGTATTTTTTTCACAAAAATAATATGCCGTTGAAAAATAAAACGCCACCAGAAAACTATGGTAACTCTCAGCACCGGGTGGTCGCGCCCATAAAATTGCATCATAATAGCAAAAAGTTTGCATTTTATGTATTCTGTACTGCTACAGGAATTAAACTTAGTTTTATTATCGTATCATTATTGTTTTGAGGGTTATTCAACTGCACGTTTGGCGCAGTGGTTTACGCGGTCACCTCGCCGCAACAACCGTGGCGCCGCGTGTGGTGGGTTCGATTCCCACCCGGGACAAATCTTTGTGTGATGAGCACGAGTATTTCTTCTGAGCCTGGATGTTAATGTATCTATATAAGTATGTATTTAGAAGTATATAAGTATGTTTATCAGTTATTTGGTTACCATAGTACAAGCTCTGCTTAGTTTGGAATCAAATGACCGTGTGTGAGTTGTCCATTAATATTTATTTATTTATTTATTTGAGTATGGTAAATAAGTAATCAATGTAATCATTATGATTGTAAATTACCTTCAAGTTAAATTTTCAAGAGCCTGCTATGACTTTGTTAAAAAAATAAATCGCATAAATCCAATTTTTTTGTTAATAAAGAGAAGCAACATTTTCTCTTACACCAGGAAAACCATACCACATTAATAACACTCATAGAAACCAATAATTTTGACATTCAAAAAAAGCACTGTGTGATTTTCAACATTCAATCAACTATGAAATATTGTAACATTGCTTTCTTGTCTCTCTTAATTAAGCTTTGGCATTTTCGTACATTTAAACAAGAAATTCCCTGCGAGTATTTCTACGTCCATCATCACTCAGTACATTACTAGGTTGCATTAGCGTAACAACCCAACAGTGGCGTATTAAAATACGGCGTGTTTAATAAAAGTGACATTGTAGCGACTTTACAGCGTATGACGTACCAAACTGCTAGCTAACTTTGTTATTAGTTATTTGATGAAAGTGTGAAGTCTTGTGGGAAACAGTACGTTTTAGTTTAATAACATTCTACGTTGATACCGTTTAAGTCCTAGAAGTGAAAGTTATTATTTGTAAAAAATAACAAGGAATCTTTCTAAAATATTTAAAGCATCGAAATCATTAAAAGCGTTGGTTAGATAAGAAAGTAATATTTACAAGATGTTTCTCAAGTACTTTCTTTCATGTCATCTTTTTATGCCTATATTTTTTTATGGAAGTCTAAGACTTACGTAAGAAGTATTGAAACAAATTACCTTTTTCTGAAACTACCCCAAAAACCGAGTGCTATTAAGATGACTGTCATAATTTTAATAAACAAATAGCTTTGGTTTCCCGACTTGAAATTTTGCTAATAGCAAAATATGAAACATCCTCTGCATACAAAAAGCTACGCGATAGAATGCGTTAATATGTTATCTGACCGTTTACTTTTTCATTCATTATTCAGTATTTACTCGTGATTTACCTTGCGATAGTCTATGTAAGTCACGGTAGGTTTATGTTCATGTAATGTGTTACAATACATAATGATGTGTTCTTAAGCATATTTCAGATACTTTCTGGATTCTGTTTCCATGACATAGAATCATCGACCAGATTCAGTTTTCAAATCTCGCACATGTTTTGTTGTTATAAGTTTGGCGCTTACAAGTGTTTATCTATTAGTCGCAACGTAGCATCTAAACATTTGAACCATTTTAGATGTGATTTTAAGACAGCATATTTTCCCGGCGGTTGACTTTGGACAATTATAACAAAACGACTTCAGCCATTTGAAACTAACGAGCAAATGACTGATACTACTTACAGCCACTCTTTTCATTCAACAAATAACTTCCATATACTGGAAGACAGCCCTAAATAGCTTAACATCAAAAAGATATTAACGTAACTTTATTATGAATTTTAATTGCAACTTAAGTAGAAAAGATTGCATCAACAATCTTTGTGTTTCATTCCAACATCAAGATAATTATGAATATCGTTTGCCAAATTCTTCCCTGAAATGTATCAAAGGAGTTATCTGAATTTATCTTGCTGGATTATTTTAGTTAATGGCGTTGGATATTCTTTTGTAAGCTGTTTCATTATTAGTATGTAATGTGTAACGAAATAGGTTTTTTCTTTATACATATAGGGTTTCATGCTTAGTTCGAGAAGTTAGTCTTATGGCTTTTTTTGCTACATTTATTATTTATTATTTACAATGAATTCAAAATATTTGACTAAAACAAACTAATTAATTATCGAAATGATATGCAAAAATTAATGTTGACATGCATTTTTCTAATGATTTGCTTGCAATTTTAGCACAGATTCCACTTACCGCGGGCGCTGATGGAGTTTTATGATTTTAAGCAACTAACCGTCGTTGTATTTTATTCACCTCTGCCCAGACTTTCGGGTATAACAGGCGTAATTATGTATAAGGATTAACAACCATACTGTTTATAACCTCAAAAACTTTATAGTTTTTATACTACCCACATTTAGACGAGATTTCATCAACCCTCGAGCATCAGCTTACAAAGCATTCCATTTAATATCTCTGCCTCCATTGAGGTACTTCGCATATATTTCCATAATTCTCGAATTTAACTGTTAAAGGTAGAGCCAAATGTGTGCATTTATTTGTATTATGAAATTATATTCAGACGCACAAATACCAGCTTCTTTCGAGCATATTATGTTAACATACACACGTATTAAATTCTAATAAACATGATTTATATAGTTTACTAGCTGACCCGCGCAACTTCGCTTGCGTCACATAAGAGAGAATGGGTCATAATTTTCCCCGTTTTTGTAACATTTTTTACTGGTACTCTGCTCTTGTTGGTTGTAGCGTGATGATATATAGCCCATTTATCGAGGAAGGCTCCTAACACTATCTAACACTGAAAGAATTCAAATCGGACCAGTAGTTCCTAAGATTAGCGCGTTCAAACAAACAAACAAACAAACTCTTCAGCTTTATAATATAAGTATAGATTTACGTAGAACATACATAATATTCTGCATGTACATACAATACCGACACATACATATGTTCTTAAATATTCTCAATTCCGAATATCATAGACTAGCTGACCTGCGCAACTTCGCTTGCGTCACATAAGAGAGAATGGGTCAAAATTTTCCCCGTTTTCGAAACATTTTTTACTGGTACTCTGCTCCTATTGGTAGTAGCGTGATGATATATGGCCTATAACCTTCCTCGATAAATGGGCTATATAACACTGAAAGAATTTTTCAAATCGGACAAGTAGTTCTTGAGATTAGCGCGTTCAAACAAACAAACAATCAAACAAACAAACAAACAAACAAACAAACAAACTCTTCAGCTTTATAATATTAGTATAGATGAGCCGCTTACTTAGGCTTCTGAGAGAATGTTCCAAGACGTACTCACCTTAAAACCAGATTGACGTGTGTGAGAGAGCCAACGCTATGTTACTCTACCTGTCTCTATCACGTGGCTTTACGAAAGGGTTCCCTAAGGATACAATTGGAGAAAATTGTTTGGTCTTTGAGGTTTTTGTTATACATATAAATAAAATGTTAGTAAAATAAAACAAAAGGAAATACAAAATAAGTTGTATATCTTTGACAGTAGGTCGGTCACAAGTTTGTTATACAGTCGATGCTGTCGACTATCAAACATTTGACATAAAAAATAACTTTAAGGAAATAGTTCTTACGAAATACGCTTATAGCGTCGATCAACTTTTTACACAATATTTTTCCATAGCTACTCGCTTGCCGATATCCAATAGTAGTATAGTAAATCACTCTTCTGAAACCTACTACTACTGACGCGGCATAAGAATATAATTCAAGTACGTTTTCAATGTCGACTCTCGATAGTACCGACTGTAGAAAAGATGCAGCTACGGCGTCTCACTAAAGTCCTTAATAACTATTTATTTCACTGACTGATATATCAATATATCATACAAAATCGTTTAATAATCAACTTTTACTAAACAATAATAAACCTTTACACAAGACAATTTCAGCCGACATACAGAACTCAATTAAACGCTGAAAGCTTGTCTATTAAAGATTGCTCTACTCTCGTCATCAATCGTTATTAATTTCATTGTTCGGTGTCATAAGATAAAAGGATCTTAATTATAGCCTGGGTTTTAGTGCCAGAAATAACATTTACACTCTGTCCCATCGGTGTAAGTGTTAATCGGTGGCACAATTGTAGTAATCATTATGTGTGACATATCTCTGATAATATAATGGACAGACTATAATCTATCACTGACCTACAGATGCCAGGATTTATGTATTTTTTATCAAATGTCAATGCAGAAGTGGACCTTGGAACAGCCCATTTCTGCTTTCCCTTATCATATCAAAATCAAATAATATTGGTATAAGACTAAAAGAAATAATTGGTTTGAATAACTTAACCTTCAACTTTTCTGTAGAAGAATGATAGCAGTCCAGATTATAAATTGACTGTAACTGATTTCTTGACGATTATCAATGTTGGTTGTATCAATACATTCCAACGAGTTGACAAGACAACATAAATATAAAGCAATATGTAACACATCTGACTTACTTCTTGCGCCTATGATATTATTAAAAAAAAAGGTTACACAATAATATAAAAAATTGTAAACAAACACAAAAACTGGCTGATGAAACAAAAAATAAACAATAAATTACATAACTCATATCAAAAGCTAATTATTTCTAAGTGACATGCAATAACAGCAGGTAAATATATTTCCAAAAATAACCAGAAAAACCAGTTTTTGTACAACACATTCAACTTGAGGATAAAGCAACAATTTCGCAGGGGTTTTTCAAAATTACCATAAAGTTCTGGTTATACGATAGTCATGTTTTATAGAGGGTCAAAACTTTGTACAAAATGCAAGTCATGCTGATGGTAAATAACTTTGCAGTGAGGACATCTATAAATACGTTTTTAGATGTTTTTAAAAACCTTAAACTTGACCGAATTTGGTCAGTTGTGTTTGCAACGATTCAAAATATTGGCCAGGAGTTTCTTGCCAGCTCTTCTCAAATGACTAGGGCCAATGCCCTACCTTCCGAAATAGCGGTAAATTCACTCTGTATCGTTGACTATTATATCCTCCTGCCTAGCAGGGTCCCTTTTTTTGGAATATGCTGTTGAAATTTTAGTATTGTGTTGACAATAGGATATGATATACAGGAAAAATAGTTAAAAAAATCCTTCATCGGGAAAATCGGTTTTTCACTATGTCCTTTATGTAGGACAAAGTGACTATATTACTATGTGATTTTTGTAGAACATAGACTAGTTTTATAGTTAACAATGGGTTTTGGAAAGGAATATAACACAAATTAAACATTGTTTTAATAGTCAGAATTATATGCCCGTCTCACAAATTTAAAAATAAAACAAAAGGAAAACTTCTTTCAGACAAAACTGTCAAAATTACACTTTTCTCATCTTCAACAATTCTTGATAACTAATCGGTCGTTAATTAGGAACATAATTAAGGGATCAATCAAGTTTAATTAACACCTATACCTATAAACTACTCTATTTTTCGGTGGAAATCGAAAAAACTATTCTTGTTTGGCGTAAAACAAAAATATCCGCACATTTTTTGCTAAATACAGTGATTTTTCATGACATTCACTCTTCTACATCGCGACTGTTTCGCTCCATGATCGGGTAAATGTGCAGCAGCTTTTGGACGGCTTTCTCTCTCCCTCTTGTGTTTAGACTCTATTTCCTCGTACTCATCGTCCTCCTCATAGTCGTCATCTCTTCCTTCATTATCCGAAATAAGCTAAATCCAACGTATATTTGCGCAGCTGCATGACATAACTCTTATGTTTACCCTTTTCAACCTGAAAAATGCGATGATGCAGCCATGCATTTACCCCGGCAAGGTCAAAAAACTATGAAATTGTCATATAATAGCCACAAATATGTTGAAATATGTACTTACGTACTTTATAAAGTACATCAGAAGTCTAAGTACTAAAACTTTTATTGTCTACATTTGTCCTCTGCAAAGGACATAAAACAAAAAATCATGGTGTATTGAATATTTTATAAAATTATATCAAACTACCAGTGCACATCATCATTTTATAGTCTTAATTTATTAATAATAGCATAAAATCCAATAAGAACCAACATTTCAATAAGATTCAAATCGATTAACTTATCCCTGCTTGCACGCACCGGCACACGTCCATCTTCTGTCAACATTACGCAAAAAGGGAACCACACGGAAATTGACATTTACCTATATTTAGTAACCTAGATATTCGATAGATGTCACCGTCTAAATGTTTTGGAACTACCAGTTTAAAAAGCGGCAAAATATTTTTTTAAAATTTATTCGGTCTTACGTCCTATTTGTAGTACAAATGAAGGCAGGAGGATAAGTGTCAGCATTTCACCTTATTTAATAAATTATTTAATTTTGATTTTGATTTGGACGCCATTCCTTGGTTCGATTTCCAGGTTGGACAAAGTAGTATGTCAACGTGCCCGCTAAGGCAATAGGCTGGCCATTGTATATGTTATAAGCTTAAATATTAATAAGATAGCCAGACGAGATAGTGTGGTGGACAGACACACGGCTGAATAACACTGATAGAAGCATTTTCACAATACCAAGAAGAAAAAAAAAATATTTCAAGATAAATGGACAGTATTCCATATTCCAAGCGTATCATTCCGAGACTGCAAAATCTTATTGCGCTTTTGCCTACTTGCTAAAGTTTAGTTTACAAAATATTGCAACAGTCAAAATGTGTAAACGTACCTACATTTTCATCATAGTCGCCGTTTTCAATATAAATACCAAATAAACAAAAGATAACTTTGATCAAACCGTGAAATTATCTATGATATCGTACGAACCCTTCATTTACCGTATCTTATCAATTTTGATACTTTTTTGACGCAAGTCGCGTACAATCAAGGCTTTACAGTAATTAATTGATACTTTATCTGAATTTTATTTAGTTATCGGTGGAAAACTGGGAAAGTGTTCGTCATGGTTAGAAGCTACAAAATATTGTGCAACATTCATAATATAAGTACTCACATTATTTATTTATTTTTAAAGAGACAGCTCCCGCACTAAGAATTGCTCTTGTGTCGCGGGGACTTTAACAAACACTAACAACCGACACAAAATTCAACCACACCCGAAATAATTTCGGTTGGAATATTAATGGGTTACATAATACTGCTGTCATTGCGGTGTACTAGTCGACAACCTCGGACATCACGGCCTCTCCTGTAGTAGGAGCGCCGGCCGCATTTCACGTCATTGCAGCTTAAATGACATAATTCGTCGTGCTCTTGTCACCGCCGGCGTGCCAGCTGTTCTTGAACCTAATGGGCTGGCACGTGACGATGGCAAGAGACCTGATGGTATGTCGTTGCTACCTTGGAAGATGGGTAGGCCTTTGGTATGGGACGCAACTTGCGTCGATACCCTTGCGCCATCACATCTTCCTAGCACGTCGATTTGCTCCGGCGCTGCTGCTGCAGCTGCAGAGTCCCTCAAACGGCGCAAATATGCAAATCTTATTGGTGATTGCATATTTGAGCCGTTCGGAGTTGAGACGATGGGGTCGTGGGGTCCGAGTGCAAAAAAAAATTTCTTAGATATCTCCCGCCGAATAGTCAGCACGACACGTGACCAGAGGGCTGGCCTTTACTTAGGGCAAAGAATAAGCATTGCCATTCAACGTGGCAATGCTGCCAGCCTTCTAGGCACGTTACCCGGGGACGGCGATGCGGAGATATTTTATGATGCCTTATTTTAATTTTAATTTTATTTATGTTTAATTTATTATTATTATTTTTTCGTTTGTACATATTAAATTATTATATCATCATCATCATCATCTCAGCCGGGAATCGTCCACTGCTGGACAAAGGCCTCCCCCATCAAGCGCCAATAGGACCGGTCCTGGGCCGCCCTCATCCATCGGACTCCGGCAACCCTTACCAGGTCGTCGGTCCATCTTGTGGGGGGCCTGCCAACACTACGTTTCCCGGTTCGTGGTCGCCACTCCAGAACCTTTCTGCCCCAACGGCCGTCGGTTCTGCGAGCTATGTGCCCTGCCCACTGCCACTTGAGGTTCGCAACTCTTAGGGCTATATAAATTATTATATAATGTAAAAAAAAAAAAGTATTAGATAACTTATATTTTCAGGCATAAAAAAAAATGGGTTACATTTATTTATTTATAAGTATGTATTTACGAAGCATCTTTTGTCAAAGCATGTCGTTGGAAGTGTATATCAAATTATACCGAAGCGAGTAAGCCCGCATGCAAAAGCTAGTGTCAACTAAAATTTGGCCACAAAATTCATAGGCTTGGGTCAAAGTGCTGGGACGTTGTTAATCAAGCCGTGGAGCAAAATACATAATTTATTAGAGCATAAATCAAGAAGCCTTATATTTCCTTCCATTTTATAAAGTGCCATTTTAATAGCACTACTAAAACTCTGAGACATTTTTTGATGCATTAATAAAAGGTTTTTAATCTTCTCTTTAACGCATCGGCAGTTGAAGGTCTCCTGTTTGAATCCCGCGTCAGGCCAAAAAGTTAGCCGAGAGTTTTATTTTTCAAAGTTGAATTTTGCACCTACCATGCAAGTCGTCGATAGTTCGAGACTGAAGCAACAAACCAATGACTCTTCGAAGTTATATGTGTATTGGAAATAATTATCACTTGTTCTAACGAAGAAATCGCTGTGAAACCTTGAATGCCTATAACACATTTCTTGAGGGTATGCAAAGTGGCCAACCAAACTTGAAATTGCAGCCGTCCGTGCCTCGAAGAGCACATTAAGCCTCAGGTTCTAAGATCTCAGTGATGCGTATTGTGCAACAGAGGGTGTGTGATGTATCTGATTCTGTATATTGATTACTAGCTGACCCGCGCAACTTCGCTTGCGTCACCTAAGAGAATGGGTCAAAATTTTCCCCGTTTTTGTAACATTTTTCGTTGCTACTCCGCTCCTAATGACCGTAGCGTGATGTTATATAGCCTATAGCCTTCCTCGATAAATTGGCTATCTAACCCTGAAAGAATTTTTCAAATCGGACCAGTAGTTCCTGAGATTAGCGCGTTCAAACAAACAAACAAACAAACAAACAATCAAACAAACAAACAAACTCTTCAGCTTTATTATATTAGTATAGATTTGCAAGCTTAATAGGTCCAACAACTGACAAATTAACAGACAGAAACAAGCATTTATAATTATGTTCAAACATAGATACATAATATTGCGCCTGTTAGTCAAAGGTTTATGAAATACACCTACGTTTTGCCAGTAACAATGGTTTTGGACGAGCCGTAGCCCGATTCTTAATAGTTAGTAACTCGGTACTAACTAGTTTTGAGAATTTGCAGCGAGCATTAGAGGCGCTGTAGATCGAATCTCTACCACTATTAACTATCGACTAACTACCGAAAAATGTTGATAAAAATCTGATCAGCGCCTCTAACGGGCGTTGTAGCAACTATTTTGGTAGTTAATTTTGAATGTCAAACTTTTGATACTCGACAGTATCTCCTATAGACAATCGCGCTACTGATCAGATTTTCGTAAATAATTTTCGATAGCTAGCAAATTGTCGAAAGTCGATAGTGGTAGAGAATCGTCCTAATACCTATAGATATATAATAATGTGTTAATAATAAATATGGAAGTTTATTTAACTTAGTTCAATTTTCTCGTGACTTTAATAACTTATATCTTATAATCCATCAAAACGAATGAGGATAATGGTTTTCATACGTCATACCGCTGTTGCCGTATTTTTTACTTTAAGGGGAAAATCTTAATGGGAAATCGTTTGCGATGAATATTAATATTATAGGTTTACCTTAAGATTATAGGCGTCATAGAATGACGTCGCTAAAGTAATTTATTGTTCTTAGTAAACAATAATACATAATAATATTTATTATATACTAAGTGTACATGTGTAAATACATAAAATCACGCCTTCTTCCCATTAGGGTAGGATAAGACTAGAGGACGCCATTTAGTATGATCCTTATAAACTTCATCACCGATAATAATATCATCTGTGTACCTCTTCAGGTTGTACCCTCCCGCGTTTCCATTTACATTTAAATTGCCAATCGCTAAGTACCTCTAACAGGCATTTTGAATGCCCTGTCTATTCGCTAATTATCGGCCGTGACAAAACATTGCGATAATGTCGATTTTTTTCTAGAAAAACATTATATACCTATACCCCTTATCCTGTTTATATTTTTGCGGACGGCAAAGAAAGTCTCATCAAATACATAATACATAAACAAACCTTTCCCAATGACGATGACAGCTTAAGTTTTAACTTGCGGTAACACTTATTTGGTTTTCCTATTTCCTTCTTCGTCAGCGCCTGATAATATTGCAATAGTGATATGCGTTGTAACAAGATTTTCCTTTGAGTGACACATCGTCACTGATCTAAATACCCCCGGATTCTGAGGTACATTTAGCAGTAGTTTAACTATTTTAAACTTTTATTTAAAAAAAAACAATGAATAGATAAACTATCGTCTGATATACTCAGAAACCGAGGGTCACTGCGATTTACTAATAATGATTACTTACGTATTTTATTACTTTCAATCAATTTTAGAACTGTATTAGAGTGTCCCCAACCAACATTTGGCCAGCGTGGTGGGCTCAAGGCCTAACCCCTCCTTCCTTTAAGAGAGGAACCTTGCCCACCAGCTTTTATACTTAACTGATCGGAAGACAAAAGCTAGTTTTCTATATTTCTTTAAGGATTGTGGTAGTCAAGTTGGAATAGTTTCCCGGCCATATCGTGTTATTATTTCCTACTTCTACGGAGAATACTATGACGATATTCTAGTCTAGTATTTAGTGGTGAGCAAGATTCCCACACGGAACTACATGACGCTATCTATGTGTCATATAAACTCTGGATATGACTTACAGAAGTGATTTGTGTGACGGTGAAGTCCACAGAGACAAACAGATTACCTTAGTGTAGGAGGTGTAAGAGGAAGCCATACTATTTAGCATTATATCTGTGGCGTATTATATGTATATTTAAAGACACTGAATGTACGTAGTTAATACATGTACAGTCAATGTAGTACTGTCAAAAATATGTATACGCTGTCGCACTTCAAATTATACTTTTTGTGTCAAAATGTTTATACAATTATTGCTTTTGGTCAACAAACAATTCGCAGTTACTGTGAAACTACTTAGAAGTTTATAGTAGTGTAGTAATTTCACTATTTTCAATAATTGGTTTGTGTGAAAAATAATTGGTGGATTCATAATTAACACTTTCCAACATTCTCTCATTTATAATGAAATTATTATTTTGCCTGCGTGCTTCGTATGTATGTTTGCATCGTCACACACAACACAACATCCATTCAAATCGCTAGAATTGCTTTTTAAAAGGTGCATAATCTTGAAACGTAATACATTGAGTCATCGGTAATTTTACATTGCACCAACTTATCCTCATAATATATGTTCGTGAGATGGATAGATGATCTATCTTTGGCATGGAGGATAATCTGAACAGATTGTGTTCCACGCTAATAGTTAAGTGCTTGGAATCCCCTGTCATGTTTACAAATGGTTTTTACCACGTGCCATCACGAATTGACGTTTAAGTTCAGCTGAGGTAATAAATAAAAGAATGGTAAAACAGAAAGACAAATCTAATTTCTTTTATTTTGTATTAAAATGATGAAGCTTTATTCCTCTCGGCTATTATAGATTCAAGATTATATCATCAATATTATTTGAGACTATTTATTGCCAATGATTATTTATTTATTTTTTTATCACAAATAACTTTATTGTGCCGTGTCGAAAACGAACCCACGACGCATTGGTAGTGGTGTGACGACCTGAACCACCGCGCCACGGAGGTAGTCAAACGATTTTTTTACCTAAGACAAGTTGGTCTTGGACGTATTCAGGGAAGAGAAAAATTACACAACATAATCAAATGTAACGAAAGACTCGGATATTTCTATCTGTCACTGTATTTACCTTAATCACAGATGAGTACAATAAACAATGAGAGTTTTATCCTGCGGTACAATCATCATATTTATATAATTGCCATTTACTAAGTATCGCGTTATTATCTTGTTGAATGACTACTTTGTCATTAGATAAATACTTTGGATGTAATAGTGTATTGAATGTTTGAAATGCCATATGAATAACATTTTTATTTATTGTCGTTCTATTTAGGTACTTGCTAATGTGTATTTTTGTTCTAACGGTGATGGAAAATAACGTGATGCAAACTTGCGTGCCTAACCCCCGGTTTCTAGTACATTTAGCGGTAGTTTATCTATTCAATAGCGTTTTTTTATATGAGCTAACGCTATTGAATAGATAAACTACCGTTAAATGTACCTCAAAATCCAGGGGTAAGAGTACTTTAACACGGTTGTAAAACCGACGCTAAAGGCCTCCCATTCTCATTCCGGGAGGAGACTTTTGCCTAACAATGGGACAGTATTGGATTAAATTATTGATATATTTATTTTTGTTAAGTGAATAGATTAAAGAAACGTAAAAATGCATATGTGCCAGTAACTATTATGGAATTCAAACCGATTTAATATTCCAAATGATGCACTGAAAGCTAGTGTATTAATTTAAATATTGAGTATGTTTATATTCCTACTAATGTATTGACACGAATTAATATAATAGTATGAATATCAGCTTCTAAAAAAAATTATGAACACACGAAAAGCAATATTGATTGAGAAGTACCTATACTTTCTGCCTTACGTACCTCGTCCCCAATTCAATAAGTTTATATCGAATATTTCTTTAAAACAAAGCGTAACAAAACCTTGTTTACCTTTCACAAAATCAATAGTAAGATCAATAACCTTATAATGTAAACAAACTATAAAAGTAAAAATTTAAATGACATAACATTTTTGCATATTGATTACTTTTATCTGTGTAACAGGAAAGGTCGGGGAAATTCCCCCGGCGAAGCCTCTGTAGGCTTAGTTTTCCTTCAATCACTTACAAAGTGATGTTCTTTTCTCATATTATACATATATGATGTTGAATTTACTTGATACATGAGGACATTTTATTTCTCCGTATATACTTGTTTAAGTTTCAATTACCTTATTATTTCACTAATTCCAGGAATTCGTAATCTCGTTGCAGATCAAGAATACATGCAGAGAATTGACTAAAAGTATAAAAAGCAGTATTTGAAACCCTCTGATCGAAATAAAGATACAATATAAAAAGAAAAGTATAAAAATCCATGGTCTACGCAATAATAACTCAAAATTATCTGTATTGAATCTAGATGACATGCAAATTAAAGTTTCATGTAATAAATTCAATGTTTAAAATCCGTTATCCAGTTATGTTTTCTTAGCAATGTTACTATTCTTGTTGTTTGGTGGTTGTATACTCGGTATCTTCACAAAGGAAGGCATAACAATCATGGTGTCATATTTGATCCATTTCGTCGAACAGTACAAGAGCTGAGTGCTTACGTGTCACAGTGAGAAAATTTGTCATAAGTCCACTGTTATTTCATTTATAAGTTTTCATCTAGCATATTCCTTATCGTAGTATAATTTATTACAATTTTGTTAATGACGAATTTCGATAACACTTTATTGTTTTTTTTTATATATGTTACTGTAAAAGCCCGGACTGTGGTAAATCCTAAGATTTTCCGGTAAAACCTAAGATTTACCAACTCTCAATGGTAAAAGTCCGAACAAGCCAGAGTTTAAAAACTATGTTACGATATATAAAAAAATCCTCCTTCATAATTATGTTTATAACTATTTCACGGTGTAATTATATACTGTGACATTGTTATAAAGAAGGAGTTTTGGGCATAGCGACATGGGTAGGTTAGGTTAGAAGGCTAAGGTGGGAGCGAGCGAAGCGAAGCTCCCACCTTAGCCTTCGTGGTTATTTTTTTTTAACCACCCAGAAGGAGGAGCCCCGCGAAGCGGGGCTCCGGCGACATCTCGATATCATCAAGTGAATATAGGTAAAAGTTCGAAATAAAATAATTATTCGGACTTTTACCATTGCCAGTTGGTAAATCTTAGGTTATACCGGAAAATCTTAGGATTTACCACCGTTCGGGCTTTTACAGTAACATATATACACCACACTTCTTGTTTGAATAAATAATGTTTTAGTGTGATAAAAACAAATTTGAATTTTATTCATTGACAAATTAATCCAAATACTTTAATTCATTAGTAAATTATAAGCATCCTGACAATGCTTACTTTACGTTTCATCGGACTTTTACCGACAATTTGTTTATTAGATTAAGTAGTAAGTAGTATATGCACTATCTCACCTAAACATATGTATCTACTTATCAATGGTGTAATTAGCAACATAATACAATTTAAAATCTTAACAGTTTACAAGTTTACATTCAACTAGAAAAGTATCGAAGACACCACGCCATCTATCAACCGAGTCTAAAATTAAAACCTGTTTTACCGCCGATTTAAAAATAAATTTTGGCCAGTGTTTCTTCACGCAGTGACAGTGTGCGACGATGCTACTGAGGAAAATCATTATTAAATATTATTTTCAAACAAAAAAGGACTGGTCATAAATGTACGCAAAGTGAGTGAAGTAACCCGTTTGAGTGATATTATATAGTGCTGTGCGCCACTGTGGAACGGTCGTGAGAATGGTGAAAAAAAGTTTCGATATTGACAATGCGGCGTGTTTCAAAGAAAATGTTGATATTGAAGAAGCGATTGATGAAGCGGGTAAGTTGTGAATAAAAGTGAACAACGTGAAGAATTATATCGGTTATTTTGATAGCGAAATCATTCAAAATCAAAAAGTTTTTTAAAAATAAACCGCACGGTATGTCAACTTCATAAAAAATAAATGCAACATAAAAAATAATATGTAACATGTTGTAATGTAAATTAAGTTATTATTGAACTAAATAATGAACACTTAAAAAATAAAATGCGAATAAAATAAACAGTTAAGTAAATAAACGAAATAAAAAGTGTTTTAAATTAAAGTGAAACGGAAACGTATATTTTTAAATACAAATGATTTTAAAAACATTACGTGCATTCGTATAATGTTCAAGTTATTAATAATAAAAAAGGAACACAAAAAAAACACAGCAGAAATAACCTTTTTGAATTTTATGATAATGTGGTAACAAAACTCGAAAACAAGAAAAAAATCTTTTATTTTGCGTAAAGTTGTCAGAGCACGTGTAACCGGTATTTATAATCTAGACTTTCCAATGTGTATTAGAAATGTGTTACTATTGAACCATGAAAGATATCGTGAGGAAACGAAACACCTGGGAATTTTGCAGTTCTTGAAGGTATGTCTACTATTTTATAAATACTTTTGTTGTATTTATGTGTTTAAAATTCTTTAGTAATTGTAAGCGTATTAGTTTTTTCTTGTGTCTGCCCTCGACTTTGTTCACTAGTAATGATATCGCCGGGTAGAAGCATCTTGCGCGGTTAAATTATTGTCTATCTATCAACCAATCAATGTGATATATCATACTTTCTGTTATTAAGTGACTGACTGATTGACAACGCACAGCCGATACTAGGTACTAAGCGCAGAAAGTTGAAATTTGATTTGAAGATTCCTTAGGAAGTGTAGATTAGTACTAAGAGGATTTTCGGCAGAGCCTCGGTCGGAAAGATAGTTTGTTGTATTTCATTTCATCAAGTTAATTTCTCCGTTTTTGCTCATGTTACGATTTATATCTAGAAACTTACGAACATTTGCATGTAAATACACAGGACACGTGTTTTTACTAAAGTCATTCACATTTTAATTTAAAGATAACTGCCATGTTAATTTATTCTTGTATCATGTCAGACGTACAAACATACATATTTATAAACACTCTGATCTTTACAAACATTGTAATAGATGATTTTTACTTATTATACGTTTACAGGAGATTCTTGCGGTATGCCCGCCTTTTTTTACACAGTTCTAACACTTATATGTATAACAAGCTGACCCGCACAACTTCGCTTGCGTAACATAAGAGAGAATGGGTCATAATTTTCCCCGTTTTTGTTATTCCTCGATAAATTGGCTATCTAACATTGAAATATTTTTTGAAATCGGATCAGTAGTTCCTGAGATTAGCGCATTCAGACAAACAAACAAACTCTTCAGCTTTATAATATTAATATAGATATGTGTCTTAGGATATTCTCAAGAGCAGGACAGAATTAGTATTTCATGCAACATTGCATATATTTGGGTAAACCATAAACAATAATATTTTTCTATCTATTACTGTCTCACTGCTGAAACTGGGTCTCTTTTTTATTTTCTGGACGAATTAAAAGAGGGGTTAGGCCTTGACAAACACGCTGGTCTCGTGCGAGTTCGGGACTTCTTGCAATAAGAAATGCATTAAACATTGAAATAATTTTTAGTTAGTTCTGTGGTGAATCGGCGAAATAAGTAGTAGTTTCGTTAATAACTATTTATTCTAATAACTCGTAAAACATGTATGTATCAAATTAATTAAGTATTGCAATGAAACGTACAAAATGCCGCGGAACTTAGTAATTAAATACTATCGGGTTACTACATTGTTGGTAACATAACACCTAAGAATTCCTTGACAAAACAACTTGATACATGAATGTCAGAAATCTTACTGACCACCCTATTAGTAATAGTGTTACAAATTTGGAATTTTACGAGGATGTATTGATGTATGTGCTTGTCCAAACAAGAACTATTAAATGGATATTGTTGAAATTTGGCTCAAATATAGTTAACTAGCTGACCCGGGAATGGGTCAAGATTTTCCCTGTTTTTGTTACATTTTTTATTGCTACTCTGCTCCTATTGGTCGTAGCGTGATGATAGCCTTCCTCGATAAATGGGCTATCTAACACTGAAACAATTTTTCAAATCGGGCCAGTAGTTCCTAAGATTAGCGCGTTCAAACAAACAAACATTCAAACTCTTCAGCTTTATAATATTAGTATAGATTTATAAAATTAGTATAGATAATTGGAATGAACGCGCCATATAAGCCAAAGAATATACCTATGCCAACAAAGTCCCGAGCCGAAACTAGTTATTTTAAATAATGATAGTAGTATGGTATAATATGTTACTAGGCAATTATTACTAAACTCGTAAACTACATAATTAAACATTTTTGGGTAAATGATAATGATAGTGATGCAAAAGGTACGGGTTCTTCAATTAAGTAAACGACGTGTGATGATTAGCGAAAGTCATTATTAGTGGACTACTGCCTCATATAATTTTAAAATTTTAATAGATTTTTAAGAGATTTTTTATTAAGAAAATAAAACTACGAAGAAACGTTGTACAAAGTAAATCAAACTAAAGGGGATAATTAAAACAACAGATTATGTTGTTCAAACCATGTGAGCAAATATGTGATTTTTAAAAAGTTTTTCTTGTTAAAATGTCTGTAAATGTATTACAACAAATTTTGAATTATCTACAAATCATAATAAAATAAAAAAAACCCTTCATTAAGTATTAAGAATCATACAGCATTTACACGATAACTATTCCAAGTAGTCAAATTACAATTTGTACAATAAACAAAGTCTACTGCCGGCTGTCAGCAATGCGAATTCATTTTGACGATTAAGCACAACTGCTTCGCGTATTGTTCCTAACATCGTTTTTAAATGACACTCATGACTTATTCCTCATAAATAAATAAAATATAAATAACTAGCTGACCCGCGCAACTTCGCTTGCGTCACATAAGAGAGAATGGGTCAGAATTTTCCATGTTTTTGTAACACTTCTTACTGTTACTTACTCTGCTCCTATTGGTCGTAGCGTGATGATATAAAATATGCTTTCTTTTTCACGAAAAATATTCTCAAAATTATTTATATCTCTTAGTATAACGAAGTCGCGCTAAGACATATCCGCCATTAAAACAGTTGCCATGGCAACGGAATTTTGTTAATTCAATGTCATTATAATATTGATTTTTCGCGACTTCGTTGAATTTTCTGAATTTTCCCGGAAAATGCGTCATTTTCCCGGAGTAAAAAGTAGCCTATGTCCTATCTCGGGTATCTAAATATCTCCATACCAAATTTCATGCAAATTGGTTCAGTAGTTTAGACGTGATTGAGTAGCAGACAGACAGACAGACAGACAGACAGACAGACAGACAGAGTTACTTTCGCATTTATAATATTAGTATGGATTTAACCCAGTAACGTCCCACATGTCCTCCCGTAATGAGAATATATGCAATAATGAAATACGACTAATTATATCAGTCTAAACTGACAGAACACGAACCTTAGTAAACAGTGATGAACAATAAATAAAATCTATTGCGACATACCTACATACTGCGAAAATACAAGAAAAAAATACTTGATTACCAATCTCTGAAGACATTCAAACAACATTACTGAACAAATCATTTTATCAATTGATAAGCTTGCTCGTCTCATAAGTGCAGTGACCTGTTAACGAGACATAAATAGTGCAACATGGTTTATACATATACGTCGCAGACGCATCAAGGGCCATCTTTAATGATCCTACTAGCATATTTTCAATTTACACTGTGAAATGTACACGCCACTTGGCACGATCCATACAAACTTCCTTTGCTCCATTCATATTATTGAGTTTAACTGCAAGTTTGGCGCAGTGGTTAAAGTGGTCACCTCGCCGCAATAATCGAAGCGCCGCGTGTGGCGGGTTAGAATCCCACCCGGGACAAATATCTGTGTGATGACCACGAGTTTCTGTTCTGAGCCTGGTTGTTAATTTGTCTATATAAGTATGTATTTAGAAGTATATAAGTATGTTTAACAATTATTTGGTTACCATAGTACAAGCTCTGCTTAGTTTGGAATCAAATGACCGTGTGTGAGTTGTGCAATGATATTTATTGATTTATTATTAGTTATGATGATTACGTGCACTTTTAAAGCTGTTAATTTGTTTCAATGATCCTTTAGTGCAGTAACATTTGTTGCAGACCATAATAAATAGTAAACGTCCCTCATTTAACATAATTCATGACTTTAGTATATGTATGTTGTCACGTTATACTCATCCATATATTATTAACAAACAAACAGTACTTATTCCATTCATTTACCAAGATGGTTTAAAGACTTAAGAGTCCTTTAAATTTACTCAAGCATGTGATTATATTTATTCTGACTGTCTTTCTTATGAAGGTCGTGTTACCTCAGGAGAATTTAAGCCACTATGCTGAACAATGGTTTCTCCCTTAGATTATAGTGATTAACACGTCAGGCCAAAGCAGCAATGTACGGAATTGAAAAGTGGCCACCAATTTGATGTTCGCTAGTTGTCAACTTAGATTAGGACTTAGTTATACAGTGTTTTGTCTTTCTTACACGTCATATACAAATTCAAAATTGGTTTAATGTGACTGAACTCCGTTTAACTAATCAGAGCTTAGACGACGTTGACATTTGACTGAAATTTGTTAAAAACCATATTAATATTTTAAAAGTAAAAGTGACTGTATGCAAATCGATTATACAACACCTATCTCAATTTCTAATCAAGGATATAATTTTCAATCGACACCTCACTTAATGATCATTAACACAAAGATGTACAATCAAATTACTATAAATGACAGTTGTTTATAATCATATCTTTACTAGACTAATGAAACCGTTACACATTGTAGTGTAACCTTGCCGTCTGACGTTTGTCGGTCAGTATGATACACATTATGTAAGACACGTGCTTCCCAAATGATCGCAATGTTTGTGAAAATAAATCTTCCGGGAAGTTAAAAATAAATGTGTGAGTAGGTGATGCAAAATGTACGCGGTAGACGATTGTAAGTTGTTAAATTGCTAGACTTATGATGCATTTTTTATTGAATAATTTTTCATTTTGAGTTTATCTTATGCCTAATCTCTTAACAACCAAAAATTCAAATACCTATGTTTTAATTGTCTAACGTATGCGTTCTATATTCGAAATATGTATTTCAAAATTTATGCAATAAACTCATAAGTTGTATAATAATAATAAAAAAATAAAATTATATAGGTATTATTCTGAAACGATATATTTTGAGATTTGGCTTTGACGAAACTCTCGCGTTGCCGAATCTTATAAATGCACTACATTAATTTAACAAAAACCAAAATAAATTCATGAATGCTGGTTTCAGTAAACAATGACCTTTCTCAATAAAACGATACGACGCATGATCACAATATTTAACAGGTATAACAAAAATCTTATAATAAATAAATACGTATTCTATAAAAAAAAATTATCTCTTACTCTAACATGTACCTTACGAGAACTGCAACGTATTTATTCCTTTTCCAATATCGTAAAGAAAAATTGGCTAAAAGCCAGAAATTGGTTGAAATGCGTATTTGAATTTCACATATTTTATGTTCACGTGAAATGTTTGTCGTAGGTTAGTAGCGACTCATTAGCAAATTGGATTAGGGTCAACCAATATTGATTGAATCTTAAGTAATTAATAATATAAAATTTTAATGAGTATAATGCAACTTCCTTTTATCTCTGTTTCACTCGTAGGGAATACCTTGGGCATTAAGTCCGCCTTTATGCTGTGTATATGAAGCTCAGAGATAAAGACCGGAGTGCAAACATTATACGCTGATTTTAATAAATCATCTAAAATCCTGAAATAAGGGGTGCGCCCAAGTAAATCCACGCATGTTGGCTAGTATGCAATACAACTGCAATTCTTAGCTATCTTGACAGAATATTGCTAACTAAATTTCTCTCTATAATATATATTTATTATTATGCCCACTAATCGTCACGACCATTAGTGCCTTAATAATTAAAAATGCGGTAAAACCTTTAATTAGTTTCAAAGTGACAATGCACTTTTTAATTGCCGTCTTTCCGATAGCGGTGGCAAATATTTTATCGTTTATTAAATAGAAACACATTGATATAAATATCATCTGAATTAAATTAAAAACAATAATATCATATTTCTGTTGTTTATGTTGTTTCATGGGATTTCCCAAAATTGCAGAAATTTGATACCAAGGCGACAAAACTGACATTATTGCACTCTTCGATATTTGTTTTTGATGGCATTGCTTGTGTGAAAATATTTCATTATCCAACTATTATCTATTATCAATAGTTACTAGTAGGTACATTGCTCACTTATCCATTTTTTATGGAATCATAATTTGCATAAATTGGGCTCCTAAATATTTTCTAGGATCAATTCGCGATAGAGCGTATATTTCATTTTGAAATAATTTTAGTATATATATTTTTATTAGTGAATGGTTTCCCAAAGTTCAGCCTGATAAATGTAGTTTTGCAAACAAACAAACTTACTTTTTAATAATATCTGTGAAGATGTTAATTACATTTAGGTATTAACCTATGATCCGCATTTTTATTTTATTGCTAATAGTCACATGACTGTTAATTACTGTGTTGTTATATTGATATGATGCAATAAAAGTACCTAAAGTAATAAAAATAAGTAAGTATTAAGTATAGTTTATTCCGAGCGCAAAATGATTAATATAATATGTTTGTAAATAATTTCTAAACATTACCGAACATAATAGTAACTAAAACAATATTTTAAGCATAAGGTACCCATTGTGGATTCGATTCCCTCGAACATTTTTGTTCTATACCAATAATAAAGATATTGTGTTATAGCCCAGGTTACAGGGTTGTGGAAGGCTCAATCTAAAACACTGGTATTCAGCTGCATCTGGTGAGACTGGAAGTCGACTGCAGAATTGTCAGAAGAGAGCTGATTTTTTATACTTATAACTAGCGGACCCGACAGACGTTGTCCTGTCTACACGTTACTAATAAATTAAAAATTAATAAGAAAAACATTGTCCAGCGGACAAAATTGTGAATCTAAACCATTCTCAGATCCTCTTGAACACACACAAGAAATTTCATCAAAATCGGTCCAGTCGTTTAAGAGAAGTTCAGTGACACACTTACAGAAGAATTATATATATAAAGATAGCAAAGTAGTCAGAATACTGTTATCCCTATTTTATGTCCATTGTTTGAATGTTTCTAAAATTCGCTAAAACAAAGAGCCTTAGTAAGTATTCTCAGGAATGAAGTAAGAAGAGTACTCTCTTTTTACTTAATTCCTGAGAAACTAAATACCCTTCTAAGGTTCCTGAGAAACTAACTACCTTAGAAGGGTTTTTTTTGGAAGGTTTTTTTATATTTCTGACGGAACCCTAACCATAATTTTGATCTACAACCATAAAAATCTTCGAAATTAATTGCAATAAAACATGCCTTAACTTCATCGTAAACGTTTAATAGCAATTTCATTAAGTATTCTTCGTTTAATCGTAACACTACAGATTAATAATGATTGGAAAGCAGTCTATATTTCTGATTATTCAACAATTTTTACAAATTTAATAGAAAAAATAATTATGGCGAAGTTTTGGGTAACATTTGCATCACGTAAGTAGAAGACTTTTTGAAAAAAAATCTTATTCGGACTGATTATATTCTTTTTGGGTAAATCGTAATCTTTGGGCAGAAAAGGGTTTAACACGGACATTCTGTAGATGCATATACAGAATAATAGGTAATAATATTTTTATATGCCTCTGTGGCGCAGTAGGCAGTGTATCTGTTTGCTGATCATGAGGTCTCGGGTTCGATCCACGTATTTTTGGTAATTTCTGAATTTAGTAAGGTCCCCGGTGTATGGCAATAGACTTGCAATTACACGGGACCAATATTGTTAATGGCGTAACAAACTTGTATTTCATACACCTTGGCGTGATAATAATATTATGTGTGTATTCAAAATATACCTATAAATCAAACATAATTGTACCGATTTTCATATTTCAGATGTCACTATATTAGCTGTAATTTACATAGTACAAGCACACAATGCAACACGAAATGCCACACAAAATGAGACAGAATCAATGGACACTCAGATTTCTAAATACATTGCTAAAAGAGTTCATAAGATAAGACCTATGCATTTGACACACCGTTCGTGGTTTCACCAATCTTTGAGGCAAGCGTAAGTAAATGGAAAAATTAAATAAATCTATTCATTGTCTCTGTGGCGCAATTGGTATTGTATCTGCTGATCGTGAGGTATTGGGTTAATTTCCCGAATAAGGCGAAGTACTTAGGGTATTTTAAATTTGTATTTGAATATTTCTTAATAGTTACCCGGTGTTTGGTAACGTGCCCGGCAAATAGCATTAGACTCGCTCCCTCTAAAATCAGATTAACATCGTAAATGGCAGTAGGTGTACTATACTCCCTGGCGCAGTTGTTTAGGCTGCCACGCGACTACCATTGCGGTAAGAGGTCGTGTCGGGTTCGATTCCTAAACGGAAAAATTATTTGTGCGATCCTCAAATAGTTGTTCCGGGTCTGGTTGTAATTTGTGTCCGTTGTGTGTATGTTTGTTAAAGTCCCCGCGACACAAGAGCAAACTTCGTGCGGGAGTTGTCTAAAAAAAATCACTTTTGGGTACAACAGGCTTAATATTAATTATGTAGGATATTTTTTTATATTTCAGGTCAGACTTGAACGAGACTGATCTTTCATGTAACTGTTCTCAAGTATACGATCCTGTGTGCGCTTCTAACAATCATTCTTATAGCAACTTATGTCACATGGAGTGCGATGCAAGATACTTTAAAGCGGAAATAGTGGTGGAGTACGAAGGCCTCTGCTTACCTTTTTGAAGTAGCTATATAATTGGGTTAAGGTTTTCTTGTTCTTTCGATGTATTTAGAAGATATTATGTTAATAAAAGGTTTTTAATTATGTTGTTTTTATTTGTACCTTCACTACCGTCACCACCAAGTCCTACGACAACGTTCCCCTTTTAATTTTCACAAATCAGCCTAGTCTTTCTTTTAAATATGTTGGAGTCGGCTTACAGTCTTACCAGATGCAGCTGAATACCACTGATTTAAATGGAGTGACTGCCTGTCGGACCTCCACAATCCAGTTACCTGGGTTGTAACATGATACCCTTCGGTAAGACTGGATTCGTGCAAATGAATATGCGTGTTCGTATGATGAACATGCAAAAGTTATGAATATGGGCGTATTTCCATAATAATATAAGGTTTTTGAGGGACATTTAGCGGTAGTTTATCTATTCAATAGCGTTAAAACTCACATAAAAAATGCTATTGAACAGAAAAACTACCGCTAAATGTACTCGGAAAACGGGGGTTAATGAAGCAGATTAAAGATATTTATAAAAAAAAATCTGTTAATTTCTATATTTTTTTTCAAATATCTAATGTCTTCCAGGTCATGCTCGATACAACCTGGTCCTGCTGGTCACATGTTGCGTCATCAATATCGGCGCGGTGATGGACATGTTGGGGTACAGCTTGGTGGTCCCCGCAGCCAGCTGTGACCTCAACCTGACCTTAGAACAGAGTGGGATCCTGACTTCTATTAGTTTTGCAGGTATGGTTTTTGAGTGACTTTCCTTTTTTTTTATTGCAATTTTTTTATTTGCTTAATTCAGTTTTAAATAGATTTCGTAATATTGTGGGTCATTAACGCTGGTAGTTATAAGGACCCATAATGTCACTAGTTGCGCTATATGTTTTTGGTGCTCAAATTCAGAATTATTTTCTTGATTCATTAGCTTAATTTGGAAGATTACTTTTAGAAACTCACATCTCGTTATAATCCCAATTACAAGAAATCAACCTTGTTTTGAATTTGAATTCAAAACTGAATTGAAATCAAACAAAACATTCTTCATCTTCATCACTGAATAGTCTAACTTCAAAACTAAAGGTCT
This sequence comes from Anticarsia gemmatalis, assembly GCF_050436995.1. Taxonomy (NCBI): domain Eukaryota; kingdom Metazoa; phylum Arthropoda; class Insecta; order Lepidoptera; family Erebidae; genus Anticarsia; species Anticarsia gemmatalis. The sequence continues at coordinate 1,075,655 of NC_134756.1, read as the reverse complement.
GTATTTTCTAAAACCCCCTCTTTTCCCAGGGTTCCTATTCGCATTACCATGGGGCTACGTAGCAGACACGACGGGGAGAAGACGAGCGATCCTCGTGTCAGCCGCCGTCGGCTTCGTGCTCTCAGCCATCACCAGCTTCTCCACCAACTTCTACATGATGCTGATCCTCAAGTTCATTGCTAGTAGTTTGTAAGTATTTTTGTTTATTGTTTCATTCATATTAATATTATAGTACTTCAAAAGACATGCTTTTTGATGAGTTCCTCTTTCAAGAAAAAAACTGGAGAATGGTTCAAGATATACAATATTAAATTCTCCATAGACAAACAACATAGGAAGACCAGACCGAAAAGAAAGGAGAACTTTGCCTTCCAATAGGTAAATAAAAATGTGTAAATGATGGTTGTTGACGAGAAAGTTAATTACAGCGAATGCAATTTGGTAAGTTAGTCTTAAAAATGGGCTCTTTTTGTTATTCTGTAAAGGTAATTATAATCAAGTTATTATATTTTCGAAACTGATACTATGCTATTTTAGTTCCACAGCATCAATGACGTTGACAATCACATACCTGGGAGAGTGCACGTGCAAGAGACACAGGAGCAGATACCTCTTCATTCAGAACGTATCCTGCCTTGGAGCCGATTTTGTATGTTTTGGTAAGTAGTAGAATAAAGTTCAATCCGCATCAAACATTTTGGACAAGAGAATCACTTATTACGTTATTAAAAATCTAGTTATTATTATTTATTCTATGGTAATTTTTTCAAGCCGCCTAGAGAGATTTGGCATAGCTTGATGGCTGTCATATTATTCGACCACAGCCAGAAACGATTTTTAGAGTATCCTAAGCACAGACACTTGGTTTCGCAACAAAATTTATAAGTGACTGGTTAAAACGTTGGAAGATGGAAAGCTGGCTTATGATATTATAATCTACTGAAATGCATTTTCCTGTTTACCTAGTAAAGTATACTTGACAACAAGAAACTAATAAACTTTAATAGATCTATGTTTATAAACTTTCCCTTATCATAGTAATACTTCATACTTCAGTCATGCTCTTCTCATGATAAGCAAAGTTCTTGGTGGGATTCCCAGCTAATATCAATATAATGTGACTGATTAATTACTAAACTTAATTGATAAGAGAGTTGAGTTAGAAGCTGATTTCATTGAACCTTCGAGTTCTGCCCTGAAAAAAATTGCCATGTTTAGAATTAAGTCCCGCAATTGGCCAGCGTTGTGGACTCAAGGCCTAACCTCTCCCTCATTACAGGAGAATGGAGACACTAACCCACTACCTAGGGGGACAGTAAAGGATTTTTTTATTCGATATCTAAGGGCTATTAAAAACTCAATAAATCAAAACAAAATCATTTATTCATTTAGGTCCAATATTGACACTTATGATAAAAGCAGCGATCTTAATAAAAATAGTATTGATTTTAACCGATTAAAATTGTTATTGGGGCTTCCTTAAAAGAGAAAGGAAAGTAAGAACATAGTTAACTTTACTGATAAAAAAGAAGTTTATTCTTAGTATATCATAAAATAATTCTTCCATTTTAAAATAATATTAAGTTGAATGTATCTCATCAATCACCATTGATGAGCTATGAGCCTCCAAGCTATCACAAAATTTACCAACTCAATTGCAATTGTCAATCCAATGTCAATTACACGGTCATTGATTGATAACTCCAGGCTATCAATAACATAATGATGAAACAATATTGATCGTCTCGATTGACAAACCTTACAATGACTTTGCATTTTTTCTTGAAGTAAGATAAACTCTTATTAGTATCGGTCAGGGATGAGGTTATCTTTTAGTCGTAATATTTATATTGTAGAACTATTTGCAAGGTTTTAATGTATTTATATAATAATGCTATGTCATGCAGTATTGCGTAAAATATAATAATAATGAAACTTTTAAACTTCCTTGTTTCATTACTTTACAACAGTAAAGAATTTGGAAAAAAATACGTAAGCATGCCAAATTCCAGGTTGAAGATTCAGCAGAAAAATTGCACAAATGGTACTAAATTGATGCATTTGTCTTTACGAGATATAACGGGTATTAAGGTGTCTTTAGTTTCTGCTACGTTGCACCAGTCGTGGTTATAATCAGTCGCTGAATTTCAGATTTTAAGTAGTCTTAATGAATTCTGCAACGCTTCTAAGATATCACTCTCTTCTCTGAGCATTGAATACAGAAGTTAAACTAATAAACCTTTTGCCTTTCTTTCACAGTTATGGCCTACCTCTTCCTCCCTCTGGAATTCGCCATCCCGGTCCCTCTCCTCACCACCTACAAGTCGTGGAGGCTCTTCACTCTCGTCATGACCCTCCCTCTTGGCATCGGCGCCTTAATGATGATGTACCTCCATGAGAGTCCCAAGTTCTTGGCCAATAAGGGTGACACGGAGGAAGCTATGGAGGTGCTTAGACTGACTTATAAGGCTAATAATGGGAAGAATGCTGGAGAATATCCCGTAAGTATAATGATTTTAATGTAAAATTAAAGTATATAAGTATTTATTTAAAATACTACTTAACAACGCCTTGATTCGAAGTTACAAGTTTCTAAATTCCAATTTGGTCCTAAGGTTTAACTATTATTTGAAGCAGAAATACTAAGTACTTCTTCTTTTCTTGTCCTTGTCCCTATACTTGTTGACATATAAAAGTTGATGCACGTTAAAATGTTAAAGTATTAAAATCTCGCTTTGTTTCCATAAGGGTAAGTTACCAGAAAACGATATAAAAAAGTTCAAGTCATAAAATTCCCATTAAGGGACGCAAATACGATCCCAGTAGAAGAAACATTCAATTTTTTTTTACGTTTTTAGTGAACTTGTTTTTTAGATTTTTAGTGTCTTTATTACAAATTAGACTCATTCTTACCATTGCTTCTATTAAAACTATGGTCGCAGTGCTTTGTAAGAACATCTGTTACAAAACAAACCACGTTGCCAATTGTCCCCGTCTCCCTAGTAACAAGCGCACGTGTTACCAACTGCATGTGTACAAACAATTAGACTCAAGCTTTGAGGAGTCGACGTCTCAATAGTCTGTTATTAAGACAATTGACCCGTTTGTTCAAACAAGACGGTCCCATAACAATAATGTAGGTCAATTCGGAGTTATTGAAGAAGATCACGAATATACAGTCTTTATGATTATGAGATTAGATAAATATCGGTCTAGTTAAAAATGTACACATATCTTCTTGTAAGTACATATTATTTTATTAGTGCAGGGGGGACCTATAGATGAAGAAAATCAACAACTACTTAGTTGTCAAAATAACATACAAAGTAGCAACTTTACTCTTGTGATCATAAAAGCTGCGCCCGCGTGTAATTTTTTGTTTAGAACAATATATTATATTTGGCACTCAATTTCCAACTTTTCAATGCATAATTTTTTTAAATTGTGTAGGTAGTTGGTGTGCCCTGAAAATGTAATAGACCGACTTTTCCATTTATAATGCGGATTAACGGTTTTCTACATGTTTATATTTATTAAGCGTATATGAAATTAATTGTAAAGTAGATCATAGAAGCAGACTAGCAGCAACTATAGGCTACTAAATTTACCATCCAAGCTAACTTCGCCGCGGAAACAACTATTATCTACATATTATATTTCAATTTCTACTTTTGTTTCATTTCCCCAGGTAAAGTCCCTCATGAAGACTGACAGAGAAGAAGCCACATCGTTCTGGGAGTCAGTGGTAAAACAAACAGTTCCTATCTTCAAGCCGCCTCTGTTGTGGAGGACGCTGCAGTTGTTCCTTCTCTTCTCTATTTGTTGTAGCACGTGAGTATTCTTGGTCCTTCTTTTTATTTATTTTTTTATGGTGGTTTACTTTTTGACTGGATTAAAAACTGTAAACAGAGGTCCAAGATTCGATTAGTGAGTCCTGCTAGAATCTGTTATTCAAACTACTTTTTGTAAAAAAAAATATTTGCAAAAGTAACGTAAGTAGCTTGTCTGTATTTAATATGTGACATATTTTCTGCTTTTAAAAGTATTTATTTGTGTTAATAGTTGCGTTTAATAATTGCATAAAAGAGTATTAAACAATGTTTTGTATTCATAATCATAAATCTCATTGTTGAATCAAGTCTATCTTTCAGATTCAAAATCATCGATTAAAGCAAAGTATTGTTTAAGTATCACTTACATTTACAATTTTAAATCACACTTTACTATGTTAAGTAGCTGCCAATGCCTTTTGTTTTACAATCAAAACCATTCAGAAGTCATACTTTTAAAGCCACAAAATATTTCAACACAGATGTTTCATAGGTACACATGCGTACGAACTGAATTGGGCTGAACGTACGTTTTAATTTTAAGAACATTTAAAACATCATGCCTGTGTCTTAAATTCACAATGTAGGGCCCTTGGTCATGAGGCTATACATGACTTTATAATCTTTGCTTACATTCTTATAGCGGTACTACAAAGACTTACAATAATTTATCGAAGTCTGAACATCTGTATCTATTGACTTTATGACAATACATCAAATACCACTTAGTTACAATAAATATTTATTTTGCTATTCAGTATATTGGCACAGAATTTACAATCAAAAGTACCTTTGTACTGTTTAGAAACAAACAATGCAAATTGATGTTACTAAGTAGGTATATAACTTAAATATACTTTGTTTGCATATTTAGTATTGCGAAATTGTATAATTAATTAATAAGTTTAGACTTTTTATTCAAAGGATAGACTGTTATAACATCACATTAACTGATTATCATTATAAGGTGGCTTGCAATATGAATATTTTCAAATACTAAGAACTACTACTTTCCAGCGAGTTCAAGACAGAATAATTTATCTGGTTTAATTTTTTTCCTACGTAACGCATAGGGTAAATTGTAATACAAATTATAAACATTACATTTATTAACTGGGTACATCTATGACAATATGATATTATTATGTATACATGCTCAATGCTCATGCTCACATTTTCTGCATTTCTATTAACTGCAGGATTATAAATGGAATAACTTGACTTTTTATTTACAATTACTTTAATTGGTCTTTAACCAATCAATCAGCTTGCACATCAAACCACTGGTATAAGCTATCTGCTATTCCACAAAAGCAATCGCAGTTACTCTTCAAATGAAACTCAGATAAAATTCCAACATTGACTAGTTACAGCAACAGGTTTCTCTTATCGCAAAGCAATATCATTATGCGAGATTTAAACGCTCGTATATCTTTATTAACGATATTAAATTGGCATTAAGATGATGATTTATCGTATTTTCTGCTGAATATTGGCTTCAGTTGAGGGGTGAGCAAACTTACGATGTTATTACGGTTTTAAAATTATGCGTCTAGCCTATGTCAGATAATTTAGCCGTATGGATATGAAGCCTATGATTTATTTTTGCTGATTAATTAAAATGAAGTACGATATTTAAGTAATATTAGTTTTATGAATTAGAAACACAACATAACCCTAGTTTGCCCAAAAGTGACAGCAGAGGTGTATGAAATAATCGCACGTTTGGTCTTTTCTAAATGCTTTTAATATTTTTAAACTTAACTCGAAGTTACTGATGTATTAAGAATATCGAATCATATTCAGTACCAGCCACAGAAGCAGTCATTAAATTCATTGATTGCATCTATAAATCATCTACATCAAAGCACCGGTTAAAATTCAATTATTAGTAACACTTTCCAAAATACTTATGAATTATGTTATCTTTAATTTCAGAAACAACGTATTCTTCATGTGGTTCCCCACGATGGTGAACTCCTTCTTCACGTCAGTCAACGAAGACACCAGTTTCTGTCAGAAGATTGTAGCTAATATTACACCAGTTAAACATGATGTAAGTAATGATGACCAGGATTTAATCCAAAAACCTAATTTATAGTCAGATGATGAAAAACAACAGCGTCGTTGAAAGGGCCTGCGAAATTGGTTGAACTCTGTAACGAAAGAAAAACTACAAAAGAGTCAGAATAGCTATAGATGGAAGAAGGGATAGATTTGCTTTTGCTCTGCAGTAGGACAGTATCGGCTCCTTAAAAAAAAACCATCCATTTTTAATATGTTAAACAGTTGTAACAGCCTCTGCTAGTAACCTTCGATTTCTCGTACGCTTTCCAAATGTGCTTTTTGACTTGGTCAGTGGCCAGATACAAGAAATAAATATGTTTTAATCTGCAAAAATCCTTACATATACATTATACAAACATATTTTAACCTAAGCTTTTCCTCCCCAGGACGTCTGCACAGAAAACAGTTCAATGAACACAATTTACTCCGGGATGATCTTCACTTTATTCTTCACCGTCCTCAACATTGGGGTCATTGCCTTCGCCAACTGGCGCAGAACACTGACCATCGGGTCCTTCCTCATCTCCGGCATCAGCTGTATCGTGGTGGACTGGGTCTATGACTCCATTGGGAGTATGGTGCTGTTCATCATGATTCAATTCACTGGTCTCTGCTTTGGCAGTGTTGAAGCTTATTATGTGGATATCTTTCCTACTTCATACAGGTATGTATTTTATACAGTTATTTTTTTAACTGTTTACTTCTTGATACCAGAACCTATGTATAAGAAAAGATCTTTTTCAGATATTTATTAAAAAACTTTGTAATTTCTAATCAAGTCGAAATAAGATTAGTGGCGTTTGAGACTGAGAAATTATACACTGGTATTTAAAAATCTGATATATCAGAGGCAGAGTAAAACTGATATAAAAATTAGAACATAATTGAAGATGTCTATTTCTTTCAAAACTTTTACAACGCGATGCCTCGTTGCACTACTCAGAGTAAGAATTTTTCTTTAGTTGTAAACACCACGCAGAGCCAAATGTAAGCTAGTTTTAAGTCCCGGATATCTCAAATATTTTCTATCGCTATTACAGGGGTCTTGCGACTAGTCTTGGTATGATGTTAGCAAGACTATCATGTCTGGGAGGCGTGAGTCTGGTCGGTGCGAACATCATCGACAACTGTCGACTCACCTTCTATTGTTGGGCTGTGTTTGTCTTCAGTAAGTATTCTCTAGTTATCTTTGACATTGCAAGCTTTTGTGATAACAATTACGCTATTTTAAAAGGAAGTTATATTGCTATAATATTTTTATCACCGTTATCTGGCTATTTGGAGGTATTTTTATTTATCAAAGCTACTACACCGTTTAATATACGACACCGGTTAAAATAAACCTTGATTAAATTGATATTTAAATATTTATTTGGAAGATTGACACTCATTCGTATTAATATCTATTCTGTTAGGGCTAGTTATTACTTCAAAAAGTCAAACCTCTGACTTGAAAAGTATTTTTTCAGACTAGAAAAAATATTCTAGTCTGAAACTGGGTGCTTTAAATATTTTAAACCTTTTTTTTCCTTCCAGGTGGTATTGTTGCGGCAGTATTTCTACCAGGAGACACAACAAAAAAAGAAAAGTCTGCAGAAGAATCATAGGAATATACAATAGGAATATATAATAACAAATTATAGTTAATATTTATATTTTATAAGAATTATAATAGATTTTTTACATGGATTTGATTGTTTTACTCGTGATTGTCCCTCTATTAATAACATTTATGAATAAGTAAAACCCTTTTTTAGCAAGTCTCAAAGAATCAAAGTCGATCCTAAATTACAAGAAAAATGGTCTTAAGCGTACTAAACTCAGTTATAAATACATTTAATTTATTAAAGATTTTTGTGCAATAAGAACCTTGTTCTATACATCGAAAATCACAGTTCAAACAAAAACAAGCAACCAACTTAAAACAAAAAAAAACTTAAATAAAATTCAAACAACTGCATTAAAATGTACTATAAAATGTACTACCTATCAATTCCTTCCCAATAATCCCATTAAAACAACACGCGATTGTAAAACACTCAGATAAGTTCTAAAACATTTTTAGTTTCTCTTTATTTCAACGAAATTCAAACATGCAAGCTCTAGGTGTTAAGTTCCTTTGACCGTTGGGTACCCTTTAAAGGCCATCAAATTTTAACAGCACTGCATACGTTCCAGTAGAGCGCTTATCTTAAAAACGTTATAGCCTGAACTCAGGTGTTGCGCCATTTTTGTATTTTAAAACAGAAACTGTTTTAAAAAGAAATGGCTGTAACAAAAAATGGTTGGACTGTTGTTTTAACTTTTTATGAATAGGAATAATAATATGGTAAAGGAATGTATTTTGTTTTTTTGCCATAGTCCCTAAAAATATGGCAAAGAACATTTTTACTACTATCCACTATCTGCAATCGAGTAGGTCCTGACATTTATTATAAAAAGCTTGATCAGCGGCCTGATTTTCTAATAACTGAACGTCAAACGCGCGCTTTGCCGAGTGAAAATAAAATTGTACAAAATCACGCTATTAATCCTAGAAATACATTTTGTTGATGCAACGAAAGTGTATCATAAATATGTTTACACAGAAATAGAATTACACTTGAACGATGACACTTAACCGATTAAATTATTTTAAGAAATTATTTCTGCTTAGATCTCCACGTCACCATATTATCACAAAATCCATTTTTCCATCAGCAAATAGAAAATAATTCCAATTACATTTAGTTTCTAATCTAAACCAGTGGAACCAAATTCAGGTTTTGCAGAATACAGCTGCAATTTGGAGTTTACTACCGAAACAGGAAACGTTTGGTAGTAAAGTTAGATCAGCTCACAATATCCCAGATTGCTGACTACTGATATTGGCTTTGTTCGTTTTCATTACTGTTTATGACGACACACGATCTCTGGAACTCTCGTTTGGTATATAGAATAATGCTGATTGGAGATTTTATACCTGATTAGTTACGTATTTTGAAGATGAGGTAGCTTCAAAAACAACACGTGATGAGTGCTAGCGAGATTTTCTTTTTAAGACAACTATGAATATAAAATAAATACTACATAATTTTTTCTTTCTTTTTGACAGTCCTTTTGAAAACAAGGTCACGCAAAAATAATAATGCATGTTTTATAAATCCCCTTTTAAACTACATATTTGATGTCTTTTAAAGTATTAGTTTTAAATGTCTAAGTATATGGCACTATGCATTAAGGAAACATTTGACTTTTACTTATTCTGAGAACCTTTTTGGCATAATGTAACAAGATAAGTTATCAGACGGAAATAAATATTGGTCTTCTGCTATAGCCACGTTCATGCACGTTCGTTTTTTCCTTTAACGATCCTTTGTTAACTACAAAGTTGCAGTTGATATTATGTAAGTTTCAGTATAGTGGTAATATAGACAAATAATTACACAGGGAACGTTTGAAGTTGATTACTGAACATAATAATATCTATAAAAAAATATTTAAGGTTTAATTGCAGAAAACAGAGTAACGCCTGTTATTTGGGAAACTAAAATCATTGTTTTGCAGAAGATCCTAATACATTATTAATTTATGTAAAAAACATAATATAAAACGCACTTACGTGGACATATCTTTTACAAACTTTAGTCAAATATTGACCCACAATCCTATGAAGTCCCATTCAATCACAGTCCCTTTACAAGCCTCTACATCAAATGTAAGATAACAAGTATCGGTACAGTTTATAGTCAACTATAAAGTACCACAGAGGTTACAGTCGGACAGACAATAGAAACGGCGCTCTGCACTCAACACTTTAATGGAGGGAACCTGTTGTTTTATTAGTTTAAAGGTTTGTGTAGGAGGAAGTGAAAACTCATTTCAGATTTAGGAGGTTTAAGTGGCTGAAAAATGAAATATATTTTGTATTTTGGAGAGAACTTTGTTTCTGAAGATAAACAAAAATTTTATATGTATGGTTTTCAATTTGAAGTTTACTTTTATTTCTTTAATATGATAATAATATCTCCTTGGTTTAAAAGGTGCGACATTTTATATAAGAAAAACATTTAAATTAAATCAATTTTCAATCCCTGAGTAAATTTATACTAATTTCGGTCAATTCTTTGTTATTTAGCTTGACCCAGCTTAGAAAAAATCTGCTTTCAAATAATTTGAATCAAAACTACCAAACCTTGTAATGTTTGCTTCTTTCACTAATTATACTAACCTTACTATTTGCAAAGGCCTGTATAAATCACAATGCCAATTGCACACACAAACTCCTAAATTGCTTCTAAAGTTATGCGGTTGACATTCCGCCGCACCGCAGATGAATGACAGATGATGACTCTCATCAGCACGACAGATTATGCACGGATGTGTATGTGACGTCATGTAGGAAAGGAGCTGACATCTTAATATATATTGCTATGAAAATATTACAAAAAAATATTCATAGCAAGATCTTCTGGGTGCTTAAATAAAAGGTTGTAATCTTCTTGTTATCTACTTATATCGTTAGTGGTCAAGCTACTGTTAAAGTTATTCAAGTCACCTGAAGACAATTGACTACAACTAGGACCGACTTTCAGTTCCAATACCACTAAACGGTCACCCATCTATGGAGTGACCGCGCCAAGGTTTGATTAACCCACTGATCGTTTACCAGACTCAAAGGTTGTAGTCCCTTAATATGTGCCTAAAAGTAATGAAGGAATCCTCATAGCAGGGCGTAAACATCTGTCAATTTATGCTGATGCCACTGATCTCCAAGTATTCTTAACTAACTTAACTAAACTATCGACTCAACTTGCTTTTGATCTTCAAATATTTCAAGTTCATATTCCAAACCGATATCTAAGAATAAAACTAAGCAAAGTCTAAATCCTTACTAATACTTTTAATGCGAAAGTTTGTGAGTATGTATGTATGGATGTTTGTTACTCTTTCACGCAAATACTACTGAATCGATTACGATAAAATTTGGTATGTAGGCAGCTGAAGACTCAGAATAACACATAAGCTCCTTTTTATCTCGGAGTTCCCGAGGGTTTGGGATTTACACGGGAAGGGATTCCACGCGGACGAAGTTGCGGGCGGCCTCTAGTTGTTGATAAAGTAGAAATACGATACCTAATTGGTTCAGACATTTTCAATCTCCGAAAATATTTTCGTCCATACTTTCCATAAATATTTGTTGTTAATTTGAAGGAACGCGTGACACGTATGTAATCTTTAATCAGGGGATTTAACGGCAGCCATGTTGTCAAAACGTTGTTTACATATTATTATGTTTTCCCTTTGAAGCTTTACTCGGATGAAAATTGCGTGCAATCAATGCGAAGCGAGAGATAAATTGGTTGTATGGAGTTTTTTTGGAAGGAAAGATTATGTTTGGTTGAAATAGATTAAAAGCTCATAAATGATTACCTTAACACATTTCTTGAAGTCATGCAAAGTCCTAGCACTGTGATAAGCATATCATTCAGACTCAAGGCCTTACCCCTTCCTTACTGTGGGAGCCTTGCCTAGCAGTGGGACAGTAATAGGATGAAAAATAATGCAAGTTGATCTCGGGCATGTAATAAATCTAAATTTCGAAATTAAGCATTACTGTCACGGTACGGTAATTGTTAGAGTTAAACATTTCTAGTTAAAGTGAAGTGACTTAGAGGAGTACAAAGGCCCTTGAAGAGTAAAAACAGGAAACATGAGAAAACAATAAGAAACAAAAAAAATATGGTAACGTACATTTGCTTCCAGCGGAAATCGAACTTACAGAAAGTGTGCTCAATTAATCGTTATGGTAGGAACACCGTCAAGAATGACATATAAAACCAGCAAGTTTTGCAAATAACATTTTTGTTCTACCATCTCTCGTCCTATAATTTCATTCGTCAACTCATCACACCCTGTATACCATCTACTTCTCATTTCACTTGTACGTTCCGTATTATTAGCATCCTGTATAAGAAACAGTTCGTGAAGTTACAGTTTGATGGAAAAACTTTCAGCAAGTACGTGATCCGCAAGATTGATGTGTGATGAATATTTTGAACAAGAAATAATGTGTTTGTGATAGTTCTTTGAGTATCTTTTTGATATTTGTTTTATTAGAATTTTTCTGACTTCTGAACTCCCTTTGCTAATGATTTTTGGACGTGTATGTTTGAGGTTTGTGGTAAAATAAGTTACATTTTATTGTTGTAGTTATGTGATGTTATATGAGGAATGCATTATCTTAACAGTTACTGTTGCTCTGATTATTTATCTATGTGTGTTGTTGTTACTTTTTTTAAACTAATCTTGTTTCGTAGTTTAAGTCGCATTTACGGTATCACTTTAGTAATAAAAGCCATCGTACATTATACTGGAGATATTATCGCTATTTTTGAAATCATTTAATTCCAATAGCTGGTTGAAGCTCGAAATGAAACAAATATTTAGAAAAGAAAACCATACTTGTTCTCGCTCTCTGTCTCTCTACACCCCTCTTCAATCTCTACTCCTAATTATGATAATCTCTAATTATAATGGTGAAGAATGTCTTGATGCATTAAATCCGCCTATATATCACTACTGTACATGAAAGGAGATCGGCAGATTTCGTACAGCTTAAAGTTGGTGTTGTTTCGTTACAAAATTTGTACCACTTATTAAGGGGACTAAGTCACTTAATTTTATTTGGGAGTATTATTTTTAGAAGTCCGGATTAATAAATAATTAAGGTAGAAAGATTTGATAAATTACATAGTATTTTTGGGTCTATGGCTTATATTTGTTGACAACTAAAGAAAAAGAAAATCTCATGAGACGTCACTGTTAGTCTGACGTCTACGCAACCGCCAATTTGCTGTTGTTTTGGATTGTGGTTTTGACTGCATGTGAGCAATTTAGCGAACTATCGAATATAAAATGGACATAACTTTTACCTCCCAACTTTAAAAAATATAAGAATTTTAAAATAAGCTTATCTATCATATTAGCTACCAATTAAAACAAAAAGTAAACCTAAACATGACATTTTATAAGCTGTACGAATTTTTCATACAAACCTGCCGTTCGCCTTTAAATAAAAAAATAATCCAATAAATCTTTGATTTTGTCAATATAATAAAATTGACTCCTTATATGATTGTAACAGCATATTATACATCAAAACAATTCACGACACATTTCCCCGTTTACCAAGCACAATCACACATTAGATATTGAAATATGTAAAACGTATGCAGAGAAACGTAGATATGTACCACAGGATTCTCTCCAACGATGCATCGTTGTAAATTGCACCGACTTGAGAATAGAATATTTAAAGGAAGACTTCAATGGAACATGAAACTGGGACAGAATTTTAAAATAGTATAAGGTTTTTGAAATTCTTGATTTTTGCTTAGCCATATTTTATTCGGGCTAAAAATATACCAAAAACTGCATTCTTAAAGATGCAATTTGATTCTCGACCGAGTGAGGTTCCGGGTTCGATTTCCTAAAAAGTTTTATCATTACTTAGCATATAAAAATAAATCCATTAACTATGGATATAAGCTGTCGCTGTGCAAAATTGTATCTAATTTGATTCAGCAATTTTTACGTAAAGGAACGACAACACACAAATCATTCATAAAACTATAGTACATTTGACTAGTAAAACGTTTTTGGTTGTACTATTTATATTTTCGACATTACCTCTCCCTAGGGAGTCCCTTCTTCAGTAGTGGGACAGTAATGAGCCAATATACCTTTTCTACCAAATAAAAAACACGTGTACAAGTCAACTTGAAGGAACAATGATAAAACGTTCAAGCCAATACAAAACTTTGTACTTTTAGTAAAAGTTCCAGTGACTTGTTGAACTACTTTCATAAACTTCTTTACAAACGATGTTAGCGTATAATTTACCGGTTGATTTATTGAACACGTGCTTGTCTTATTAACTGCACGCAAAAGTAGTTTGAAACATTGAAATGTCTGTCTGTGTGACTGTCGCTTCGTAGCTCTGAAATTAAGCCGAGTTACATATTGTCAGGATTGTTTCACTCTTACTTTTTAATTTACTCATTTCCCAGCAGTGATAGCCGAGTGGTATAAGTTGACACCTCCCACGCAGGTGGTCGCAGGTTCAACCCGAGGCAACACACCAATGACTTTTCGAAGTTATGTGTGTATTAGAAATAATTATCACCTGCTCCAACGGTGAAGAAAAACATCGTGAGGAAACCTTGCATGCCTAAAATTTGTTTAATACATTTATTGAGGGCATGCAAAGTCCCCAACCCGCACTTGGCCAGCGTGGTGGACTAAAGGCCTAACCCCTCCCTCATTACGGGAGGAGACCCTTGCCCAGCAGTGGGACAGTAATGGGTTAAATTTATTATTTCCTTCCCGCAATATAATCCACAAGTTTGGGGCGCTCATAGCCAGTTGTACTCACCGGTCAGTCGTTTACTGACCGGTGAGTGAGAATCTGTGGATTAAGCAACCGTTGGCGCGGTCATTTGTAGATGGATGACCGCATAGTGGTATTTGAACTGAGCGTCTCCATGCTTCGGAAAGCACGTAAAAAGTCGGTCCCGGTTGTTGTCGATAAATATGACAGTCGTTAAGCTATATTAAAGGCGTTTCGGGTGGCTTGAACAACTTAAACAAATCTAGTAGTTTATCGTCGTAGTACATATTAGATCGAATTCAGTTTTTACCGTTTAGCTACTAGCGTAACCAATAAATAGGTGATCATTGATGTTCTAAAGTCGGAGTTTTTTATACTTCCTTGAGGGGTGAAACTTGCATACAATGTATTCTGCTAAGTTTTTGAGCATTAGTGGCTGTATCAAACAGGTCACTGATGTTCTAAATCCCTAATTTTGTATACGTTCTTGAGACGAGAACTTTACATACAATCCTCTCTACTTACTCGTTGGAGTATAAAACAGTATAAACGAAAGTAATGTTCAAACGGTTGTTTTAGACTACTACGCAACATAACGCTCTTGCAGTGAATTCGTGAAAGGATTGTCGATTCAACAAGCTTTGTTGTGACCATGTGTGTTGTTTATGTGAGGACAATGGGAATAGGGTCACTAGTTTGCATATTTTAGTGTAAAAATATTCAAATACTCGTAATATAAAATACAATTTATTATGAATAATTTCTGTGTATCTGTGGCGAACTGAAACAAAAATTGGAGATATACAAAATCATATTATGTGGATCATACAAAGTCTCGGATGGTAATCATCGTTGTTATAATAGGTTGTGTATTATCCGTATAGCTAGAATGATATTACTTTAATTTAATTAGCCACATTTTTCCAACCAGATTCTTCCACGAAGATAAAGTCGTCGCCTATATCAGTGATATAGTTCCTCAACCATTTGGCGGTTTTTAACTCAAAATTCCCTTCAAATAAAAATACAATCATATTCAGTTACAAATTAAAGAAATATGACACTAAATTATTTGCTTACATCGTCAGAAAATTCTCGATAGACACAAAACAGCATTGAAAGATATTTTGCCTACCGTTTCATATTTGAGAAGGTATTAAATTCTTGATCGAAACGTCGTGAATAGTGCAAGTTGGAAACGGCAACGGACTGTGAAATCAAACGAGAGGAGCCGTCCTTTGGGGAATAGTAAATATCGCTTTTGAATAAAATATTATTGAAGAAATTTTACTTGACGTTTTTCACGAAATAGTAGTTGTATATTGAATTATATCAATTTATCTGGAATTGATTTTTTTGCAGGGAATATAAAAAACATAATAATAACATAACGGCATTCGAAGGCATACTTATTGCCATATACTGGATACGTTACCAAAGCTCCGGGTAACTATTGAAAAACATTGTAATATAAATTAGAAAATAACAATAGCACTTTAACCGACTCGGGAATTCAAGCCGAGACATTAAGATCAACAGTCGGTAACACTATCAGTCGCGCCATAGAACCAGCCAAAGCTGTAATCGATTCAAATATAATAATACTAGCTGACCCGCGCAACTTCGCTTGCGTCACATTAGAGAATCATAATTTTCCCCGTTTTTGTAACATTTTTCACTGGTACTCTGCTCCTTTTGGTCGTAGCGTGATATAGCCTATAGCCTTCCTCGATAAATGGGCTATCTAACACTGAAAGAATTTTTCAAATCGGACCAGTAGTTCTCGAGATTAGCGCGTTCAAACAAACAAACAAACTCTTCAGCTTTATAATATTAGTATAGATTAGTATAGATAGTATAGATTTCTTAAATACAGGAAATGTCTTCTATTCTAACACAATCATATCAAGTATGCTAATAACACAGGGATGGTTCTAATCTTAGACATTGTACAGCGAGAATTTGTATGCTAAAGGGATTAATTATGGAAATGTCTGGCATTCAGTGGAAGTGGCTTGCTCTAGCGTCGATAATTGTCGCTACGGATGACATTTATTATACGTACATGCCATTGTTACGTATGCTCAACTATTTTCAGGTTTGAATATGTAAAATTGGTTTGGAACGAGAGGTTTTTGTTTTAGAAGTGACTTTAGTTGCCGTTGTCAATTAGATTGTGATCATTTTGAGAGGGTCTTAAAACGTCTTTTTACCAGAATTTGTACTTGGTCTATGATATTGGTCTAAAAATTGGAGTGAGTTATCGAGGATAATCGTGTCACGTGTCAGCCTTTTTTGTATTGTTTAAAGTCGTCCTCCTTATGTGGTTTTGAGTTAGCCCTAGAGAGACCTTTGAATAATATTATTTAAACCAAAAATAAAATATTAGGAAATAGCCTGTGACTATGTCTGCGTTGACTATAGTTATATGCTAATTATACTTATAGTTCCCAAAGGAATTCTGGAATAAAAATTATACTATGTAGTCTCAGGGGTCTTGAACTATCTTTGTACAAAAATTCGTCCAAATTGGTTCAGTAATTTAGGCACAATGAGGAGACTATTTTCAAAAATCACTGACAAAATTACTTTCAAATCTACATTTTAGTATTTATAGACCAATACCCATTAATATACTCCAATCATATTAAAAAGGTAACTAGTCCAAGCTTATCATCGGGAGTTACAAAAGCGTGCGTGTTTTGTTTCGTATCAGTCAGATTTATGTCAGTGATTAAATAACTAATGAATTGCCTATTCAGTACAGACGGCATACATAAATGATTTAGTCTTCTGCCTGTTATTAGGGCTTCTTTCAATAAGCGATTCTGTTGAGGGCTCGATTTGTGATAATATTTTCTTTTTAAATAGCTTGGAACGTATTTATTTTATTAACTTAATTATGAAATTAATGTGTGAAATATTTAGGTATGTGAGAAACTTTAATTATTATTTACTATTCTGGTTACGGTATGGTCTCAGGAAATATTTTAATTTGCAGTACAGGGACGTGGGCGGTACAGGAAAATATATGAACTTTAAAAGTCATAATTAAGGTCCAATATTCATCACACGATATTACTAAACTGCAGAAATACCTAATATCAAAAGATTAATAACTATTTTAATTGTTAAACATAAAAAAAATATTTCTAATTAAATATTATCTCCCAAATCAAAAACCCATAGTCAAAATTAGGACCATCACTGAAAACTGTTTGCGATATAATACATGAAACTACATTTCAGTTTCCACTCGCAGTGTCATAGCAAACATGGTAAATGGATTTTTTTCATATTTTTCAAGTGTTTCAGTGCTTCGTACAAATTATGCCAAAGCACGCGCGTGAGGCGACGAGCGAAGCACTACGCAGTTGTATGAAAATGTATGAAACATGATGATGTATTTTATGAAGTTTAAAGCCTTTTACGTAATTTGTATGATGATTTTTCGACAGGTTTTTCTTCAAGGTGTTGAGTTGCAAGGTGAATTTAGATTGATTTGGTGATAAATAAATTGGCTTTGGGTTTTTTTTACAAATTAGTGGTTTTTTCCCATGTTTTTAGGGATACACACGCTTTTTATGTACAGGTTATTAGAAATAAATAAATATAATTGGACAACTCACACACGGTTATTTGATTCAGAGCTTGTACTATAGTAACCAAATAACTGATAAACATACTTATATACTTCTAAATTATTTATATAGATAAATTAACAACCAGGCTTAAAACAAATAGTCGTGCTCATCACACAACGATTTGTCTTGGGTGGGATTCGAACCCGCCACCCGCGGTTGTAAATCATAGTTGGTTTTGAATTTGAAAAGTAAGGTAAGCTCTGGTAGCATTTACTTACGATGAAAAAAGAAATCAACTTAATCGTTTACATAACATACTCGTAATATCTTAGTCATTTATTACTTATTAATGTACCTAGCTATTTTGAATCCACTTTACAGGTGTGAGTTAAAATTCCTTAGCAAATATTTCTCCAGTATTCACTGAACACTTGTATTCCAGAATACTTCCACCGGCGGCCATTTTCTTTTACGAGGCTCATTCAAAAGTACAGATACGTAAGTTTTTATTATTTTTATTCATAAGAAAGATATAGTGGTTGGAGAACCTTGGGCGAACATTTTGCATCCTTGATTTTAAGATACCTTAGAACTGGAGAGCGAAATAAAAGTGAAGTTATATCGAAGAAGCTGTATTATTTCTTCTTTAACAACTGTTTTTAAAATTATCTAACCTAGGCCAAAGGTTCGATGCTAGGGTCAATTTTATACGTAGGTTGAAATTTGCAGACATGCTCAGTCATTTATGGCTTGGCTTGTTATTTGGCCCCAACAATAAAGAGCCCATTCTTTATTATTGAGGCAAAATATAATAAGCTTTTGGAAGGTTTTTTTAATTATTTTTTAACCTTTACTAACTAAGGTTTACTCTATATAAAATTATGTTTGTTAAAAGTGTATAAATAGGTCACTATTTTTTTTTTTTATTATTTATTTTTATTCCAAGTGACAAGACTCATATCGTGTTAGTAACAGTATTTCTTACATCTATGTTAGTATTCCTATTCTAAATTACCTACTTACTATACATGTAATCACTGCTGCACGCTCATCACCGAGGTGGAGAGCCTGCAGCAGCGATTAATAAAAGTGCAGTCAAGTCTGCTCGCAATACAGCACAGGATACTGTTGGGGCTTGCCCGCACGCGACGCACCAGGGAAGCACATCTTTTTCGCATCGTAGCGTAAAAACAGTCGATGCGAGCTTCTGCAAACATCCCTGATGCACTGCAGAATCGAGGCAGCCCCACCAGCACCCTGTACGCATTGTTGTATTGTACGCGAAGGGCGTTGTACGATCTTTGCGAATAATCTGCCCACAGGCTGCACGTGTAAAAAGATGTGCAATATGCACGAAACAAGGTTTTTTTGACCTGTACTGAACAACGTGCGAACCTGCGAGCTATCATATTAGCTCGGACCGACAACGCCCTTCGCTCTCTCTCAATGTCCTCATTGTCCTTGATGTCGGAGGTTAAAAGATGGCCTAGGTATTTGAACTTGTACACTCTTCTAAGCAGTGCTCCATTTAGGTTTATGGGAGGTACAAATTCAGGGCCCCTTCCCCGGGCAGCAAAGACCATGATTTAACTTTTTGAAGTGTTGTAGACCAATCCGTGAAGTCTAGCATAGTCTTCACAGATGGTCACCAACCGTCTTAGGCCACAGGCCGAGGCACTCAGAAGGGCCATGTCGTCGGCGTAGCTGATGTTATTAACACATACCCCGTCAATGTAACAGCCGGCACGCTCCCTGCTGAGCACCTCGATCAGCTCGTTGACGTATAGATTGAAGAGCGTAGGCGAGCTTAGCCCTCCCTGCCTCACTCCGCACTCCAATCCATACGGCCCCGACAATGCCCCAGCCCAGCGCACCTGATTGATCTGGCCTCCGTACCAGTGCTTTAAAGTATTTATAAGCTCATGAGGAACTCCAGCAGTCTCCAACTTCTTCCAGAGAATACTGTAGGAGACCAGATCAAAAGCTTTGGAGAGGTCGAGGAAGCAGGCATACGTAGGTGTTTTCCGGTCTGTGTAGTACTTGACAGCCCACTTCAAAGACAAGATGGCACTCTCGGTTGATAATCCGGGTCGAAAACCAAATTGATTATCGTGCAGTTTTATGTGTTTATTGAGACACTTATTAAAGAGACTATGACAACGCCAAAACAAAACGAGGGGCGATTTTCTATACGATAGATTTATCTCACTCTTAAGATAAAAATGTCCAACAGTTTATCTTATCAAGTAAAACAAACACATACTTATACTAAAAGATGGACAAAAATCGTGTCCAGTTATTTTCTTTAACAAAGTTTTTTGCCTCAACTTTACGAATAAGGGACTCTATACACTTGTGAAACATCTTAAATAAATTATAGCGTAGTATATATGCATTATATATTATTTTCAGTAAAGAATTTTGTATTAAGGAGACTATGATAGATATTATTATGTAACTTCTCTGGGTTTCGGACAATGACAATTGTCAATATAACAAAGGCGGGATGCTTCACGAAAAATTATGGAGTTGAGTCAACGACTCCAATATTAACAACTTTATCAAATTGGAACCATACTTAATAATTTTAATAAAATTGATAGGAAACTATGCATTTTACCTGAGACTGCTTGACATTTCATATGCTACTATGAGAATATAATGCTGCTCAGCAAGACTAAAGAAGATGGGTGTGAAACTGCCTAATAAAGGCAGTTTCACACCCATCTTCAATATAACAAAGGCGGGATGCTTCACGAAAAATTATGGAGTTGAGTCAACGACTCCAATATTAACAACTTTATCAAATTGGAACCATACTTAATAATCTTAACAAAATCGATAGGAAACTATGCATTTTACCTGGGACTGCTTTCAAGTGCTACTTAATATATGACAATATAAAGCTGTTAAGCAAGACATTAAAAAAGGGGTATGAAACTGCCTTTATAAGTCACAAGTTTTTCGACAAGACGTGGTCGCTGGACTTTTTGACGACATTTGAACAGAAACTACCCATGTCCAACTTTCTTTACACGATGTAAAGTGATAACGAAAAACTAAACAATTTTGAGGAAAAGTTAAAATTTTTAATACACGCATTTTTAGCGTTACAAATTATATACAGTTGAATTACTATAGGGGTAGGCTAAGTCCAAAGTACGCTTCTTGGAACGAACCTTAGAAGCTTTCCTTGCTTCATTCGCATGCATACAAATTGTCATGCAGGACCGTCACCGATATGATATTAGTTAGTGATTTTTAGCGTCTCAACATTTACCCTTCAGTGTTTTATAATTTCATTGCATTAATTTGATATAAGTACATAAAAGGCATTTATATAAGTAACAAAGTATTGTATTCCTATCTCATCTGCTAAAGAGTTCTTAACACTAATCAACATTTTAAAGTAGAATATTAAAAATCTATCCTCAAATATCACTCATCAATAAATCAATCCAAGTTATTAAACATCTTTCTTCTCAGTACTTAGTATTACATATCGTCACAGTAAAACTAACTTAGTACTTACTCAAGGGCTTCTAAATCACTTAAAGCTCGCCTTGAAGCTAACCCTCAATAGAGAGTACTAGGGAGGAATAACAAATAAGGAACATAGCATTGAAATTAACATTAACCACTGAATGTTCAATGTAAATTTCAGTTTCAAATTGATAGTTTATTAAGTATTATTACAGGAACTTCAAAAATAATAAACGGTATTTCCAAGTTATAAACATAATTTAGAAGAGATGTTAGTACTGTTGTTTTATATAATCTTACGGGATAAATATTTTGGATTGGAGGAATGCGAAATATATTTACAAGATGACATCATGTATGTACATTGAAATTTTTTGGCAAGCAATATTTTGTAATAAATTTATAAAATATATTGCCAATTACAAAAGCTCGTATTATGTAATACTACGTATTAATAAGCCTCAGAACCTCTATATTTGTTTTTCGCTTTGTGTAACAAAATTTTCTTTAAAAAAGCTTGGGCTTATTGTAGCCTAATTCTTTACTAATATCAGGTATCAAAAACCGGCTAGCTATCAAATGAAAAATAAATTTTGCATGAAAATCTTATCAACGCCTCTAGCGGACGTCGTAAAAACTATTTTGGCAGTACATTTTAAACTTAAAACTCTCGATGCTCGATGGTTCCAATTGTAGAGAATCGTGCTCGAGAAATAGAAAATTTAAAATATAATACGTAATGGAAGTTAAATAGTGTAATTACGTTCATATCGTTTAATTTAACCTTTCCAGTGCATCTCAGATGCATCATTTAGAATCAATCCTCGGTCACAAAGGCTGGAACTCCACAAAGGATTTCTAAAAGACTTAAAAGCTCTCAGTTCTTTGATCTAATTGCGATTCTTAGAGTGCAAGCGTTTTATTTTTAGAACTTTTATTGTGTTAGTTGCTAAAGAATTTGACCTTTGACTGTGAATTGAAATGATGTCATGATTTAAGCGATAGGATTTATTTTTGAAGTAATTCTTGCGTTTGTTTATTTAGTATAGTGTGTCTTTATACAGTCCAAGAACTTAGTATGGAGACTTTTTTGTGAAATCGACGTATGGTGGAGATATACGAAATTCAGAATTTAAAACATCAGTGACCTACAGGCTTTTTCTGTCTTTTTAGAACAGGTAGGACTTAGGTATTTTATTTTGTAATCTGAGTTGTAAATTATAATCTAGATTTGTCCAGATGACAGATGTCCAGACACCTTACTAAGTTGTCGAGCTATATTGGTAAAATGGTTTTCAAAATCAGTTATGTAGTTTCAAAGAATGCCATTCAGAAATAACCATTTGTATCGAACTTATTCTTCTAATCACATAGAAAGATCATAATATACATATAAACAGAACTATCCTCAAAAACAATTCCTACAAAAATCAACTCAAGTACCACAAAACCAAGAAATATTCCAACATAACCACAAAAGCCACAATAAAATAAAGAAAACAATAATGCCTGGCACTATACGAACACTAAATAGTGTCACCGAGTCACTGTTTAGTACGTGCGTGGCGGGCAAAGTACCGCCCTATCGTAAAAAGTAACGCACATAAGATCTGAATGGCACTGGCATGATGAAGGAAACTATTTTTGTAAGAGCTAGTGGATTTGTGACCTAGTTAGGTGATCTGACTTTTGCTGGATAGCAATATTGTGTGTTAAAAAGGTATATTGAATACCTTTTTTAACAATTACAGCTAGCTTCATGACTTTGATATAATATAAGTTGTGGTAAAATTTTCAAATGTACTTTTTTACTTTTTATTGATTTGCTCGACAAAATAGTTAATTTATTAAAAGTAATACCACACTACCTTGTTTTAAGCCTTAAGAGGGAACTCCTAAAATTATATTTTATTTTTGTGCATGTATGTATGTATCTGATGGTTGGATAATTTTAAATGGTTTTTATGTGTATTTCAGCTTAACAAATCAAAAACGTAAACACTGAAACCGCTTCAAAGTTTGAACTGGAATCGAATCTTTAACTTAACGGTAGTCCATATTACGAAAACACTCTGAACGATTTTTTCCTTCGGTCAGTATAATTGTAAGACATTTATTACAGACAGCAATGAAAGAGCCCAATTTCAAGTAACACAATATTATATTACTCTAACATTATTAACTGCTATAAAGCCACATAAATAAATATTAAAATCACCAAATTAAATTGCCTGTAGCACCCGTATCTAAAACACATGGCCGTTTAGAACAATTTAGAATAGCTCACTTAAGTACTAAATACCGTTAAAACACAATAAGCCCAGTTCTTGTCTAAAGTCTAGTTTCTAAAGAGTTTACTTGCCAACAATTAGCTGGCTAAGCTAAACCTCTACTATGAATGACCATAGTAACAGCAATTATTTATTTATTTTTTATTTTATACGTTCTTATCTGAACAAATAAAACTCTATAATTGTTGTTTTGACCGCTGGAACCCTAAATGCTAGATTTTTCTCTTACGAGTTTTATTTTAACTTATCTGGTGCGTATTGTTATAATTTGCGTAGCATCGATCCCCGTCGACTACAGTAAGGCACTGCAAAATATTCCATTCCTATAGCAAATCTTTTACCAAGTTGCAATCAAGAAAAAAAATTTTTGCTTCTCCTTTTTTTACATTTTTTAATGTAAAAAATATTAAGCTTAGATCGGTTAAACACCAGAGCCTTCAAGTAGAGCAAGAATAATGAAGAAAAACAAATGACAACACACTTTATCACATTCAGCGAATAATTCAAAATTCAAACTCAAATTCGTTTTATTTGTACTCCACCGTTCATTTGGTGTCTGCCACACATAGAAAGACTAACTACATTACAATAATTTCTAACTATAGTAAGTAAAACTCGTAGTATTAGTTTCAACATCTGTTATTTGAGTATAAACAGAAGCCTGCGGGCCTAGACAATACAGTATTTACCAATTAAGGTAACCTAGGTCTCTGGCTAGATTTGTTTGTTCTTTATGAATCCGGCCTAGACTGTTTTATTATTTTGTTTGTTTTATGTACAATTGCTATTCTCTTTAGAATATTTGAATAATTGTTAAGCTTTTACTTTATTACAATGTTATTTTTAATTTGTCTGAAAGACTTGATGTGTACGAAATTTCAAATTCATTTTTATAAGAATGTTCATAGTTTTTTTCTTAGAAATGTGACTTGAAGTTTATTGAGAAAATTAATAAATCTTTCTAACTACTTGAAAGCCGTACTGTACATTGTTTTGTCTCTTAGATTATAGTGATTAACACGTTACGTCAAAGCAGCAATGTATTGCATAGTGTTAACTGAGATACATGATAAGTCTGCTGTTTTAGAGACTGTCCACTACTCTATTCAATACATAGATCATCTTATCATTGAATTTACTCTAATTACTGTTAATTAATTCACAGTCACGTCTCGTATTGTCTTGTTACGTGAATGTCAGATGTAAACCTCTGACATTTAGCAGAGTGGTGCCTATTAACACTCTCTACGTGATTTTATATGATGGAGCTATTTTTGTGTTGAGTAAAATGTATTCCGTGATGTAAATTACGAAAATGTCTTTTTATGACTTGCGTTTAGGTGTACGTGTGTCGCTTTCTTGTCATATTTTTGTTAGTTTTAGCTTTTAATAAGATGCTTCTACATTATCAATTTTGCGATAACATTGCAGCGTATTGGATAGTCTGTTTTTAAGGGTCTTTTTTCTTTCAAATTCATATTGGTCTCAATTTTCCTGCACTTGAATAAGAAGTTTATATTTGATTTTATATTCAACCATGGTACTTTTGTGTAGATTATTCTCATTCACGGCTTCACCTCCGCTAAGGGACTTGAATAATGACAAGATACCTCTTTATAAATCAGACAAACCTGCACCAAAATAAGGCTGCATTTTCAACATTGGTCACAAAATTAGAAAAAATAACACCTATAGGATTTTAGGACATTTTTAGGGTATTGAGGGTTTCTCTTGTTCATCTCCGCTACGTTCCACATCTTTGGTAGAAACGCTATCTGAACGTGATTTATTACCACGTAGAAAGCCATGTTACATTATATAAATAAAGGTACAAGAAGTCATTACATAATAACCTTAGTACAGTCTCTTACCTCACATTGCTTCTATTCCATCTAGGAACAATTTCTCCGCACAATACGGAAGGACAGGCGTGTTCTCTAATTCAGTTAGTAGCGACATGATTGTGTTATCAAGACAATTGTACCCATAACATGTAACCATAGATCACAAATGTTCTGTAATTTTCTTACTTTCTGTTAAAAGTTTTCTGTGTCCTACTTTTGGCATGAAGTCTATTAATATGGTAAATTTCATATTTATTTGTTAAGCCGTGTTAACAAATCATTGGTCAAGTAGATACATCTTTTTTTAGCTTTGGAGTATTTTCCAGAATCGGAATTAGATCTTTAACATAAATAACTTCTTTAAGCCGGGACTGTCCAACTGCTGGGCTGAAGGGAGGAGGAGACCCTCTCCTCCCCGACCGAGGGAAAGATTAGGCCTTAAATCCACTACACTTGCCCAGTCCAGGTTGAAGACTTTGCATGCTATCAAGAAATGTGTTTAACAATTTTTTTCGCGTGTAAAGTTTCATAAAGTTGTTTTCCTTCATTTGAACAATCTTAAAGAGTTAAAACAACAATTTAAACTGTTGCCTTTGTTACCTGATAAGGTACACAGACAATGCATTAATCAAACATGACATGATCACGCGAGTTTGTTTTAATATTCTTATTCACTACAAACTGTTGCGTATAATGTGTTGATATTATGTTAATGATATTTCGTCCCATAATTATTCTGCCACAAGCTACAGTGGTCAGGTGATAGAGCGGGAAGGGGAACCATGATTTTTTATGACATTTGGGATAAATAAGACTCTTAACAATTTTGTTATAATTATAGTAGTAGAATAATAGTATGTGACCGTGACTTCAGACCGTATGGTAAAAAAAACGTGAAAATCGTCTTTGTATATTACGTATATGCAAAGACGAGTCCTTCGCCCAGCAGTGGGACACAGATTTAGGCGAGTTTAAAACATCGTTACTACTAAAAATATCCAGTTGCTTTTACATGAAGTAGTAAAACCCGCGTACACCTCCTTTCAACGTAATATATCTATACTAATATTATAAAGCTGAAGAGTTTGTTTGTTTGTATGTTTGTATGTTAGTATGTTTGTATGTTTGTATGTTTGTATGTTTGTATGTTTGTATGTTTGTATGTTTGTATGTTTGTATGCTTGTATGCTTGTATGCTTGTATGTTTGTATGCTTGTATGTTTGTATGTTTGTATGTTTGTATGTTTGTATGTTTGTATGTTTGTATGTTTGTATGTTTGTATGTTTGTATGTTTGTATGTTTGTATGTTTGTATGTTTGTATGTTTGTATGTTTGTATGTTTGTATGTTTGTATGTTTGTATGTTTGTATGTTTGTATGTTTGTATGTTTGTTTGTTAGTTTGAACGCGCTAATCTCAGTAACTAGTGGTCCGATTTGAAAAAATATTTTATTATTTTATTAGATAGCCCATTTATCGAGGAAGGCTTATAAGCTATATATCATTACGATACGACCAATAGGAGCAGAGCACCAGTGAAAAATGTTACAAAAACGGGAAAAATTATGGCTCTCTTGTGTGACGCAAGCGAAGTTGCACGGGTCAGCTAGTTCATAATATTGCAAGAAAACAATATCATTATCTTATACTGGAGATAGCAAGTTTCAAAATTATGCAAGAATCAAAACAGCAGCTGGTCAAAAGTCGTGAGCTGGCAACACTCCAAAGATGCAATATTGCCAATATTATGAACTTACCGCGAACGTGGCAAATTCACCAACGTTTGCCAGTTTGCCAGTACTTGGCACGCCAGTTCAACTGCCTTCACAAGTTTAGAGTAAGAAAATAAATCTTAGCTTTGATTTATGCTTTGAAACATTCTTGGCTTACCTTTTCGCAAGTCAAATGTAATATCGGGAGTTTAGTTGGAGAAGTTTATTTATGCATATTTAATAAGCCGGTCGGTTTCCTTTGGGACATGAAGATATGCGGAACTGTTGATGGGTGGAGACAAAGCTCGGGTAGACGGAATCTATTAAGAGATTTTAAGGACGCGGTTTACAACCTATAAGAATAAGATCAATTTAATTATTTGTGTAATTTTTTCAGCCAAGTATGCTACCTGTATGACTCTCTTCAGGTTTGGCTTCTCTTCCATTCGAAAGAGGAAAAACACATACATCCTCCCGATTGAAGAGTAGTCGTTAGCGACGGTAAGGTTTTTCATGCTGACTGTAAATGATTAAACCAGTAGCGTTAATGTCTACAGACGGTACTATCAAGTATTGAAAGTTTAAAATTTGAAATGTACTGCCAAAATAGTTCCTATGGAGCCCGCTAGAGGCGCTGATCAGATTTTTGGGCAAATTTTCTCGATAGCCAGTTAGTTGGCGGTAGTCGATAGTGATAGAGAGTCGAGGTACAGGCAGTAAAACGAAACCTAAAGGAAGTAAAACCTCACAAAAACATAAGGTGTTACGACCACAAAGAAACACTTAAAAGGGAACCAATAAACACACAGCAAACAAAAGTGTATGAAATATAAATCATTACCTACATTAGTCCCTATTTCCTTGTTCACATTCACCTTGACATCCAAAGATTTAAGGCATGGTAGTTAGTTAGCGAATTACTAAACACGCGAATATCAAATTAATTGTGTACCTATGTATATGAAAAAACAAGTGATACACGAAGAGTATCAAGTATGAGCACATTTATATTGAATTTAGTATGTCGCGTCACGAAAGGTATCGATAGAAAATTTTAAATACTTTTTATGTAAGTATATATCTAATATTATTCTATTATAACATCTGACTATTTTTACGGGTTAGCAGTCACAGTAGTGTCAAAGATTTTTAAGCCGCTAAAATTAAATAATTTCCTTTTTACCCTGGATTCATAAATATTAAAATTTTCTTTCGATGATTTCTGAAGAATCTCTCTTGCCCAGCGTAAAGTATATCGCAATATCTAGTGTTTTTTCATACCTTGAAGTAAATATAGTATCAATTAATTCTATGTAACCAGTAACATAGTAACGGCTCGTTAAAGATTCATTACACAGTATAACCAGAATCTACAAGACAAAATTATTCAACAGCCTTAATTAATACAAATTCATGATCAAAGCCATTTTAATTAAATTCTCCTTGTAATTTTATCAATCTACTATAATTTATCAATCCATTTACCCAAGCTTTAGAGCTACAGTTTTTGTACACCTTTTTTTTCCCACTGCTGGCCAAAAATCTCCTCTCAAACGAGAGAGTTAGGCCTTGAGTCAACTACACTGGCCAAGTGCGGGCTGGGGACTTTGCATGCGGTCAAAAAAATGTATTAAACAATTTTTAGGCTATCACGATGTTTTCTTTCACCGTTAGAGCAAGTGATAATAATTATTACAACACTTATGTCATATTTACCTTTAGATCGTGGCTGAGAAACAACAGCGGCACGAATCGATCTCTGAGGTTAAGCTACTCTTGCCAAGGTTGGTTTGTGGATGGGTGACCATCTTATATTCTGTTTCTAAAAGTTTATTACTATGTGTTAAAACCACTGTTTGGCACTGAATTTCGATGAATAATCAGACTGGCTATTCTTGAATCAAGATTTGAGTAGAGCAATGTAAAGTTGATACAAGTTGAGGCAAATACGAAGATTGAGATCTTGTAGAGGTGGCCTGTTTTAGGGTCATTGAATAAGAAGGACTTTTAAAGCTAAGTTTTATTGGTATTAAGATAATTTAAAATGAAAAGAGAAATCTGTCTCAATGCTGTTTAAATCCCCCAATGGGCCTAAATCTAGCAAGACGACATAAAAACACTTTTTATTTTCTTCCGCTAATACTATAATTATACTCATACATACAATGATGTATTTGAACTGAATCTATTATTTTCTTATCTCACCTTTCAAGTAAAAACCTTTGTAATTTTTGAGCAAAACAAAAATCTATAAGTAATAGTCCCCGTTTTCCTGAGTTTACTGGCTTCGTTTCTCGGGTCTAACTATCTTTGCACAAAATTTCATCCCAATCGGTTTTATACTATAGACACGTAGAAGACATTTTTACAATGCGACAGTCATTATCGCATTTATAATATCAGCAGAGAATTTAGTACAGGACTATCCTGCACCTTCATAAATGGAGTTAACCTACATATGCATTATAAACGAATTTCATGCACAAATTGTCTGTCATCAAGTATTAACGCTGGATTAATTTTGTTTCTCATTGTGGTCGAGTGGCTTCATACTAAGTGCATTATATTTGACAAAACTAAGCCTTCGTATCACTGGTAATAGGATTAGGTACCTTTTTGTGGTTATTCGTACTTTAAGTTACATTTATTTGATAAACAATTAATTAAATACTTTTTATTTAATTTTCGGAGCCATTAGCTGTGAAGCTTCTGCTAGCCATGATTTTCTTTTCTCAGCCTGAGAATGACGTCACATCAGTCTTTGTAAGTGGTCGTGATCCATATAACCAATGTGTGCTGGAGTCATGGATTCGAATCCCACATAGAGCAAATATTTCTCGTACTCAAAATATTTTTTTGTGTCAGGCCTTGTTTTACTTTAGTATTTTATGCTTTTGTTTTTGAAAATTTCTCATATCATGGAATTAATTCGTAGTGCAGGAGTGACTTTCACATAATCTTGTACAGAAACAACAACAAAAACTTGAAAATCCATACTAATAATAAATAAATCTATATAATCTATAATAACTCTCCCTAATGTGACTCAAGCGACGTTGCACGGGTCACATAGAGTCTGCCTAAGTGTAGTACTCGTAGTTATCTTTAAAGGCACTAAGAGCAAAATAACCTACACCTTTATACCTACTCAGTCTATAAGATTCCCATCAGATATCTAACAAGAAACATCACTTTAAACTTGTATACTAATTATACAACGTGAGTCAAAAGGCCTTTGCTAATGAAACACGTACTTACTTTAATTGTATTAGTTGAAACTATTAGTGAGAAGTCCTGCCTTTGGGACATAGAACATGACCTAGGAACGTCTGGACCTTTTAAAATGGGTGAAACTTTAACAATAACGGTGGTTTTAAGAGATTCTTGACATTTGCGTGTTATGGTGATCACATTAGACATTATACATTTAGTTCGAAACATTTAATGGAGCCGTTTTGTCGTCTTTTCATTTATGGATTCAATTCAAACTGGTTCTTAAAAATAATTGAAACCTAAACGAAAATTTAGAAAATGATGGTCAAATTTTAGTCTTGTGTAGTTTTAGTATGTTAAAATACCATATACACTATATTTTTTGAAGTAAACGTTCTTGTATCGACAAGCCAAAACATTTTTGTTACCCTTTTCAAATATTTTTTTTCAACAACTTTCAACTGCCTTCTTAACTGTAAGGAGATACAGATAGTCTTATTACTTCTTTCTATCCAATTGCAAAGACAAAAAAGAAATAAAATAATTCTGACGATACTATCAGCCATTTTATTATAAACACATAGTGTTCAGAATTATTATCATGATAATCAAATAGTAACCCAAATTCGTCATAGCGTTTCACAGTACCTACTACTGTCACAGTTTTTCTAATTATACACGTAAAAGTACAAATTAGGTCAGCGGTACTCGTAGCTAATGTGAAAGAAGTTTGAGATAAAAAGCGGGCTTCGTTTAGCTAAATCAAACGGGGGACAAGTTTTAACGAGAGGTCCTGTCTGTTTAGAAGTGTATGGTATAAAGTAGGAGCTCACAGCGTTTATTGTTTTAAAAGTCCTGATGTTATAGCAAAAGAACGGTTAGCTATTAGAAAGGTCAAAATTTTGAGAAGGTCTTACAGCAGGTTAATGATTCTTACTTTTAAATGTTGTTTTTAAAATCAAAACAACATATTATAAATGGAATCGCCGGGAGATGTCGCCCTAAAAAGACGTACACTGATCGTATGTATGTATGAAAATAGAAATGTTGATGCCTAGATGACAAAGTTACTTTGTATTTTATAATGTTTGCATGTTGTTTGGTACATTGCGCGCACGATGTTGCTCTTTCCGTTACAATTTTTGAATTTTCAACTTATTAGTAAGCTTGTTAAATAAAAGGTTTGATTCAAACATTAAATACGTTTAACAGCCTTTATTTACATGTTTTTACTTTAATGTAACATTTAATAGTAGTAAGATAATAAAGTCTGGCCCATAATAGTCCATCCGTTAGTATTGATGTAGTACTTAATAGCATATATACATTAAACAGGTTTTAATATATTATGTGAGCGCCATCTAGATTTACAATATTAAACTCTTTATACGAAAGACGCAGAGTAGTGTAGAGTACGTAGAGACACTAGCTAGTTCTATTTAATCCAAATAGATGGCGCAAAATTCAAACACCATTTTAAAGAAAGTATCTTGTGATTTTTAAAATTATTTGTTTAAGACATAGTAAACATACATAATAACGATCGAATATTATTAGCAGAACTTAAATTGTTCCTTCTTCGTTGCTGTTGAAAGCGCAATGACGTCCACTGTAGACGGTCCTTCTGAAAATAAAATATTCAAAAAATCCCTGTAGCTCATGATACTGTATGAAATAAAATGATTGTCAGAATTACACTATTTCGTTAACTTAGTAATAAGCCCTGCTTCTCACTAAAAAATTGACAAAAATGATTGATCATGAACTCACCAATAGGAAACCACTGACTCTTAGGTATACCAGAATCACTCCTAGCTTCCGATATAGCTTCTCTAATAGCTAGAGCAACGCATATTGACATACATAGTGGAGGCTCTCCCACGGCTGAAATTCAGAGATACGAATATTAAAATGACTAAGATTTTCTTCACAATTTTGCAATAAGTAAATTAAATTAAAAAGATTAATACGAATCACTGATAGATCAGATAACATACCTTTGGCACCTAAAATGGCTGGATAACTGTAAGAATTTTCTCTAAAATAAACTCTAAAGTCTTGAGGAATGTCTGTACAGAGTGGTACGTGTAAGTTCCAAGTGCGATTGGTCAGTAGTTCTCCAGTGTCCGCGTAAGTTAGCCTCTCACTTGTCCAGTAACCAACACCCATTATGAACGCTCCTTGAACCTGGTAGTTTAAAATAGGTACTCAAAATGGACAATTACACCTTAATACACATAAAACGCTGTACAACAAAAATGTTAACTCGAGTCAGATCATTTCGTTTGTCAGAGCTTTTACGGTAAAACTACGTTAGTAGCTTTTGTAGACTAATAATAACCTTTACTAATGTTAGTCGGTTGTTGCGTCTTATCCCTATAAGCTAAACACTTACGTAGCAATTTATAGCTCGGCTTCGCAAGACTCAGTATGAGTAAAATAAAAAAAAAACTAAATCTATACCACTTACTTGACCAACATCAATCTCTGGGCTAACACTCTTTCCAACATCCTCAAAAATATCTGCTCGCAATATTTCTAGCTCTCCCGTCAACACATCAATTTCTACTTCAGCCAACGCAACTCCAAACACAACATACGGATACGGAGTAATATCATTCACAGAAACATGGCTTTGTGCTTGTAAATCTACTCCGGCAAGATAGGCTGCTTTTACAATTTCTTCCCAAGTAGCATTAACCATTTTCTTTTTAAACGGTTCAAGTCTTTTAAGCAAAATTTCACAACATTTCTGAACACCTACAGCTACATTTTGTGACGCAAGACTTCCTGCGGTTTCGTCACTATTTGGCGCTATGTTTGTATCCATACCTTTAACTTGAATCTTTTCTATAGGTATTTGCAAATAATAAGCGCATACTTGAGCAGCTTTCGTATTAATTCCTTGCCCGATTTCTATTCCACCGTGACTAATAACTACTGTCCCATCTCCTTTAAACACAGATACAAGTACATTAAAGTTCCCTATTGGAGTAACAGTCCATTTGAAGAATGAAAACCTGAGTCCACGTTTCTTCCATCTATTTTCTTTATTGTATTTGTTGACAGCAGATCTTCGCTTGTCGTATTCGGCGTCTTTTCTAAGTTTCTTGTACATTTCTTCTATGTCTGCGTATTTGTCTCTGTCTAAATTGTTGAGTCGTACTGCAATTGGATCTAAAGATAGTTCGTAGGCTATTTGTTCCATTATTAGTTCTGCGTGAGATACAGCTTCAAAAGTTCCTGTAATACGAACAAAAGTAGGTATATGTGTTCATACAAAAAATCTTCGCCTCGAAGATTAGTCTGCCAAAAAGTTAACAGTTTCTATAGAACTGTTAAGTCCGCAACTTGGACTTATCCTGCTTGCTTTGCTTGCTTAGCTTAGGTTTGTATCTATTCCTCACCTTTACAGGGAATATTTTTCCAGTATCTGGATAGTTAATGGTTCAAAACAAATTATAGCTGTTTTTTATATTCAGCACTTACCTGGAGCTCTAAACCAAGTATTTTTAGGTAAGTCAGTTTTCACATCAAATCCGTTGTAATTCCATCTAGACTTGTCATAGCAATTGAAGAAAGATTCTATGATCAATTCAGAAATAATATATTCGTTAAAATTAGAGCCGTAATCTAAATAAAAATTGTAATTCATGTATTGGATGACGCCTGATTTATTTACACCAAGCTGAAAGAGATAGCAATTAAAAATTTAACTGCACGTTTGGCGCAGTGGTTTAAGCGGTCACCTCGCCGCAACAACCGTAGCGCCGCGTGTGGTGGGTTCGTATCCCACCCAGGACAAATCTTTGTGTGATGAGCACGAGTACTTGTTCTGAGCCTGGATGTTAATGTAATTCATCTATATAAGTATGTATTTAGAAGTATATAAGTATGTTTATCAGTTATTTGGTTACCATAGTACAAGCTCTGCCTAGTTTGGAATCAAATGACCGTGTGTGAGTTGTCCAATAATATTTATATTAATAAATATATATTAATATCAATATTAATTAATATAAAAATAGCAATTAAAACATTGATGCATATTGATTCAAATATACGTAAAATGCTTAGGACTCCAGAAATATTTTATGGTGGCGTTCCTATACCTGTATTCTGAAATGCGAAATTGTTTGGCGGTTTGTTTATAACGTTTCCATGGATTTACCCTGATGTAATGAAATTTGGCATAGATATAGCTGAAAGTTCCATGCTAAACCAAGGCCACAGAAACAAATTAACTGAATTAACATCTTTCATTTATAAAGTTATAATGGTTTTTAACCTCACTTACTTCAAAATTAGTCACAGAAGACAACTTCTTTCCTAGAGACTTGGTCGTACTAGTCAAAGATTGTATAAACCGGCAGGGTCTATTTAACTTCTGAACAACTAAACCACAGGCAACAGCTGATTGATTGTTGCGCGATATTTTTAAGCCATAAGAACCCCCTACACGTCTTACATGTATGTCAATACTGAAAAAGAAAAACATATAAGTGAAAAGCTACAGAGCTGAAGCAAATCTGTACAAACTCTTTTAAATCAAATGCTAAACGATTTTTGACCCGACGCCAGCTGAAAGGCTAGTCAAAATGTGATTCGTAGAATAATACAAATTTCAGTGATAGGAGAAAAATCTGTGAATTGATTTTATAACTTTTGGTGTGATAAAATCAGATTCGCTCTTGTTATCCCTAAATTCTCATAAAAGCATTTACAAAACTTCAAACTGTCGAAAGGCCGATGAGTACTCACCGATTCTGATCAATATTCAAAGCTCTAGACAAAGCAATATGAACTCCATCAACAAAATGCGATCCCGTATAAACCTTCAAACCTTCTTCAGTAGGATGTATCACAGAAACTATATTCTCCAAAGGAAAATGAAATTGTCCAAACATGGTATTTCCATTCTTAATAACTTTGTATACATCTTTACCTCTATCAGTAGCAGTAACTGATTTGTATTTAACCACTCTTTTAAGGTCTTTAATAGCTTCTCTTGTATTTATTATAGGTTTTTTAACATTCTTATATTCCACTTTGACTAGTTTAGCAGCTCTTTCTGCTATGTGTGTTGTATCAGCTACTATTATTCCGAAAGGCTGATTGAAGTATTTGACAGTGCCATCGCATAATACTTCTTCGTTAGAAGGAAATAGAGATGTGTTTGGTGTGAATGTATTTACTCCGGGTATGTCCTTTGCGGTATAAAACGCTATGACTCCTGGTTGACTCTGTTATATTAAAATAAATGATTAAATATCACATTGAGGAGAGGGTAATTCGCTGTATGACGCGAAACCTGTTAGCTATATTGTGAGTGATTAGCCCACAAAATAGTTGACAGTTTTTGAGATGGTCGCAACGCCACTAACCTTAGTTGATCATATTTGCAATAGTTGCTACGATTCCAGAGAAATAACGTAGGAATAGAAGAGCAGGGAAAGAAAGAACTTAATTCATAAGTACAAAAAACATTCTTACTAGAGCATTTTTGGCGTCTATGGACACAATTTCTCCAGTTCCAACAGTTGTCAGCGCAAATGCAGCAAACACCTCTCTCGGTTGGGACGGTAGGTCTTCAGAGTAAAACGCTTCGCCGGAACACTGGTACTGTACAGAAACAAACAGTTACCTGTGTTCTTCTGTTCTGGGTTGAGAGAATAGAACTAATATATATTTTTCACAAAGGCTATCGTTTACTTAGACCCTTGACCCGATACGATAGACTGAGTTTGTTTCGTTGGTTTAATAAGCTGGATTTTGACATTTATATTCATCTTATTTAGTCTGAAGGGTTGTCATGAAAATATTATACCTAGAATAATATTACTTACCAGTGCATCTATTTTTGGTATTGGTTGATTCACTGGATATATTGATGAGTCCGTCTTGTAAAACTGGCGAGCCTGTGACACCGGTCTCGTGTCGTGCAGTTTGATAGCTCCGGAGCGGTAACGGGGAAGAATTTTGCTTTCTGGACATAGTGTCATCAAAGCCTGTGGAAGAATACAGCACAGTCATACAAATCTATGTTAATTGGTTAATATTGATGACAAAAGACCTCTTCTATAAGATTACGGAGATTACCATAACAATGGAGGGTAGATTGTATTAACGGTGATTATGGCCAACGATGATATAAACGCAGAGATAGCTAAGCCTGAGATGGATGATTTGTAACCTTTAAAGTGTAAAAAGCATTGGAATCTATACTGTCGAGGGCTTTCTTTATTATTAAAAGAAACGTCACAAAAAGCTGCGTACAGACGAGGCAGGCAACATAATTTTCTTTACATCAGCATTACCTTATAAAACAGTGCCAAAGACGTTTGTCTTCTATACTCAACCCCAGGTTCTGGAAGCCTCTCTTCCACGACGAGCTCATCATCCAGCACCTTCAAGGTACCTTGTAACGTTTCATTCGTGAACAAATCTTTGCCTAACAAATATCTCTCAGTTTTGTAAGCTCTAGTGAATGAAGGTGACAGACCGCCGAACACGACTCTTGCGTCACTAACTATGTTGAATTTTGATAATTTGAAAAGAAATCCTGCGTTTATAATTGCGTGTGCGTTTATTCTTCTTGGCATTATCTGAAAAAAATCGTAATGATTTCGAAAAATATTAGGCAATCGCAAAATTGACTAAATAGTCCCATTATTTAGTCATCATATATTTTCTCTCAAAAAAGTTGTTGAAAGCATGTGAAGTATCCACCCTGCACTTGGCCATTGTAGTGTACTAAAGGTCTTTCCCTTATTTCGTTTGAGAGGAGACCCTTGCCCAGCAATGGGTCAGTCAAAAATTTTAAAAAGTTATTTTTTTTCAATATTAAATTGGATACTTTTTTGGTATCTTTTTCTAGACATTTTACGTTTAGTGGCTTTCTAATATAATATGCAGAACTTATCTTATTTGTGTTCTCCCCTAAATATAAATCACCTTATTAGTTTGAAGTCCCCATCAACAGTTTAACATTTACCGATTTAATTTACATAATTAGTACCAATTTTCTTACTTATTATACCTGCTGAATTTTCGTAAATAAAACCTGTTTTAACAAAAATACTTTTTTATACAAGCAAACATTCTTATCATTAATTTCGTTAATTAGATTACCTTAAATGTAACCAGTTTATATTCATCATTCAGAGGCGGGAGCACCACGTGTAATATTATCGCTCCTTTCAGATTCAGCTTCAAGAATTCTTGCAAAGAGACTGTTTGTTTTACATTGTTTGGTCTCACTGAAAAATAAGAAGAAGAATCGTAACACACATACCACCTTATACTCAAAATACGAAAGTCTGTCTATCTGTATGTTGCGGTCTCATGGCTAAACCTAAGCAGATTTCAATAAAATTGTTTAATTTCAAATTATTACGCTTGAGAGATTTTCATACCTACGGTTACCTGAGCTCCAACTGTTTCCAGCAGAAGATAAACGTCTGATGCAAACCAATTGTGTTCATGTTTTATCTTAAGATTTCCAGCTATAGTACCAATCTGTTAAACAGAAATAAAAATGTGATGTTACACTTGGTATAAAGATTAAAGTAAACTTTATTAGTGAATATGCATTAAAACACCCTCACGTACATTGTCTACAATATCGCAAGTAATAAAAATCATGCATTTATACTAATATTATAAAGCTGAAGAGTTTGTTTGTTTTTTTGAACGCGCTAATCTCAGGAACTACTGAACCGATTAGAAAAAATATTTCAGTGTTAGATAGTCCATTTATCGAGAAAGGCTATAGGCTATATACACTAGTCCCAAAAATTGAGGGATATAAAAAAAGAATCCAAATTTTTAGGTGATTTTCAACAAG
The DNA here is from genome assembly GCF_050436995.1 of Anticarsia gemmatalis. Taxonomy (NCBI): domain Eukaryota; kingdom Metazoa; phylum Arthropoda; class Insecta; order Lepidoptera; family Erebidae; genus Anticarsia; species Anticarsia gemmatalis. The sequence goes on along the minus strand of NC_134756.1, from coordinate 1,037,414 downwards.
CTGTAACTCCGAGGAAAATGGTCGTACAGAAAAAATAAAAAAAACAAATCGTAGCTCCAAGTGTCTAGTTTTTAGATATGACCATGAAAATTTTTTGTCATGGCCAGGTCTGGAGAAATCCTACGAAAACTACCAAAAAAAAATTTTTCCAAATTTTTTCTCTCCTAAAAAAAGGTCCACGGGCTTCAAAAATTTTTTTTTGATTCTTTCATTCTAAAGTTCTTTTAGAAAATTTAATCCTCTTTAATTTGTCGTATTCAAAAAGCCTGTACGACGATTTGCCACGGAGTTATCGTCTATCAAAGCAAAAAAGTAATTTTTGACTTTGATATTCAATAACTCCGGAAATAATGATCGTACAGGAAATCAAAGGAGGGTTTTGAAAACTGCACAATATTCTCTATAAGAAAATGTAAACATCTTTTAAGAAAAATTTTTATTTTGAATTGAAACCTCGGACTGAAAAAAAGACAAAAATTCGCGAAATTAAGGATATTTGGATAACTTGGTATAACTTTGGATAAAATGGATGAACGAAGGATATCGTCGGTAATTTTTCAACCTCAAAGTGTCCCCTAAAATCCCTCAAAAATTCGAAGCGCTGCGATTTTTTTTTCATTGTGCCCCGAAGCTTCAAATTCTTTGTTGTTGCAAAAATCACCATTGTGAGCAATTTTGTGATTTCTATTCATTTTTTTAATAATTTTTTTTTCTCTCTAAAATCTTTATTTTTTCGATTAAAAAGCAAATCGCGTGCCTATGCTCACACCACGACATCGTCGAGCCCGATTGGCTTATGCGCATGACCATCACGATTGGGGTCGTAGACAGTGGACCAGTGTCTTATGGACTGACGAATCTCGATTTTGACTTCATGGCAGCGATAGACGATCTCTCGTTTTGCGATTTGCTTTTTAATCGAAAAAATAAAGATTTTAGATAGAAAAAAATAATTACTTACACTTTGAGGTTGAAAAATTACCGACGATATCCTTCGTTCATCCATTTTATCCAAAGTTATACCAAGTTATCCAAATATCCTTAATTTCGCGATTTTTTGTCTTTTTTTCAGTCCGAGGTTTCAATTCAAAAAAAAAATTTTTCTTAAAAGATGTTTACATTTTCTTATAGAGAATATTGTGCAGTTTTCAAAACCCTCCTTTGATTTCCTGTACGATCATTATTTCCGGAGTTATTGAATATCAAAGTCAAAAATTACTTTTTTGCTTTGATTGACGATAACTCCGTGGCAAATCGTCGTACAGGCTTTTTGAATACGACAAATTAAAGAGGATTAAATTTTCTAAAAGAACTTTAGAACGAAAGAATCAAAAAAAATTTTTTGAAGCCCGTGGACCTTTTTTTAGGAGAGAAAAAATTTGGAAAAATTTTTTTTTGGTAGTTTTCGTAGGATTTCTCCAGACCTGGCCATGACAAAAAATTTTCATGGTCATATCTAAAAACTAGACACTTGGAGCTACGATTTGTTTTTTTTATTTTTTCTGTACGACCATTTTCCTCGGAGTTACAGCTTGTTGAAAATCACCTAAAAATTTGGATTCTTTTTTTATATCCCTTAATTTTTGGGACAAGTTTATCATCACATCAACAGAGTAGCAATAAAAAATGTTACAAAAACGGGGAAAATTTTGACCCATTCTATCTTATGTGATGCAAGCGAAGTTCCGCGGGTCAGCTAGTAAATTATAAACTTACATTTCGTACAGGCAGATGCGCAACCTTCTCTAAATGATCGTAGAGCTTTAACAAGTATCCAAAATATTCCACATCAGACACCTTTTTCAATATGTTCATAAATTCGGTAAGAGTTGATCCAGCACCGACGATCAAATTCTGGTCTATTGTGTAACCTTTTAACTCCGAAATACCGTTTACGTCTATTAATATTCGGGGATATTCATTGATTGGATACACTCCTGAAAAAGAAATGTGGCTAGTACCAAGAATAGGATTGTTTTTCCAGTATTACATATTACAGTATTATAATAATTGCATAGCGATAGAGGCAGCATCAAATTTTTCATTTAAGCTAAAATTGATAAACGCAAATCAGTAATTCAAGACTTAGGGTCTATTTTGCAATTTTGATATGACGGTATAGACCTTGATCAAAACAATAAAGGGATTTCGAATGAATATGGACCTAGGTATCGAAGAATAAACATATAACGCAAGCAAACAAAATTACTAGCAGACAAATGCGTTTCTTCCCTTATTACCTTTAGCAGTATTCCCAGCGACCAACATATACGAATCATCTCCCTTATCCTTCAACACTTCAAATACATCTTCTATCTGTCCCACTCTGTACCAATATCTGCCATCTTTCAGCTTCAAAGCTGTTCTTCTATCATCAACATCACTCTCGTGAACCACACACCAGCCGTCTTCATCATCACTGCAGCTCTCTTTACAACTAGTTCTTGATATATTACATTTACTTAGATCTTCAATATCAATGATATCGTCAGTCTTAGGAGCGTCTTTGGCAAATTTCTTGAACGCTTGTAGTATTGGTCTGTAGCCGGTACAACGACAAATGTTGCTTGATAGTGATTGTTCTATGTCTAACATGGTTCGGTCCGGTTTAGTTTGAAGAAGGCTGAAAATTACATTCAAATGATTCGTGATAATAATGACTTATGTGTGATTCTAATATCTTTTTGCTGGTACAATTTACCCAGCCGATAAGAAGCGGGGCTTTGAGTTATCACTTAATATCAACAGAGTCTGAATTTAAATTATGATGCAATTTTTGCCATACGCGAAATAATCTCAAGGTCTGTAAGTTTTACTATCAATCAGGATATTTTGAAAAACCTTTTCAATTACGTTTTGAAAATAATAAACTCTACAACCGTCTTTGGTACGGCTATTCTCGAAAAACCCAACTCCTACGTAAGACTCTACATCCAGCTACGAACATTAAACATAACGAAGTTTTTTACTAAGTTTACTTTTTTATAAGATTTTACCTGTACATAGCCATGACCCATCCAGGAGAACAGTGTCCACATTGCGTGCCGTTATTCTCTGCAAGAGTCGTTTGCAGCTTGTGGTAGCCCGTCTTTTTATTGCCAACAGCCTCAATTGTGGTGATCTCTAGACCATGGCATGCTGCTACTGGTATCATGCACTGAAATTAAGCATGTGGTTGAAAGACTCGAGTAGCCTACATTATAATATGGCTACAAAGAAAACACTTTATTAGTTGCTCTCAATGACACGACTGTAGAAGTTGTCTATTGTATTTTCCGGGAAGATCTTAATGTATAATGAAAACCTAAGAGGCTATTCGTTATCAGGCGAAGAAAATAGTGAATGAACTGGAAAATATTGTTGGTTCTTTCAGAAAGAAGAAGAGGATAGAAAATTGACAATAAATACAAGATATTCTTCTACTTCTTCTACGTAAATTCAAGAAGAGACAAAAAATATTATAAAAAAGTACGTTAATCGAACCTTTCCATGCAACAACAATATGTCATCCAAGAGCTACATACTTAACGTGTGCTAAATACCAAATATTCAGATTGTTATATGTGAGGTAAATTACCGCGTTAACAGCATAAGGTTGTTGGTTGGGTCGTTTTACGCTGACGATGCACGCGCCGCACCCAGCCTCGCGACACATGTATTTTGTACCACGAAGTTCTAAGCGTTCTCGGACATAGTCCAGGAGCGTCTCATTAGAACTGATCTCACAACCCACTGAAACACAAAGAAGAATTTGAGGATATTGATGAAGAAGATACAAAAGAGCTTTTAATAGAATTCGCTTCTATTCGCGTCGCAGAAGTAAGTGTAACTGATGGCCAAAATTGGATTATTTTTGTTAAATGCTGTCAATATTAAGCCTTGACAGTTTTTGAAAGAACTGTTATCTTCACCCCTCAGGAACTACTCAGCTACAACAAATTACAACTATTTTCAGCCTTCTGTTGAATCCCACTACCGGGCTTGCTTTTTTAAATCTTCCTTCACGCTGGTTCTACAAAAGGCGGTAAGATCGTGCAGACTACAGCATTGTCACCATCAATTATAGCACTTACTAAACAGTAAAAATAAATAAAAAATTCATACCTCTATATTCTTCTCCATTTACTTTGAACTGAATTTTGTCCATCACGAATAATTCGAAAAAGTACAACTTCTCATAATAAAAATATCGTTTTATATTTTTTTGTGAGCCGCGCACCCCCACTAACACACAAAACTGTATGAGTAGAGTAAAACACTATCAATAAAGTAGGTCTATTTGAAAATAATTTGCATAATTAAGTATACAGGCACAAAATACGTCAAGAATTTGAGCACAAAAAAACGATGTGTTACCAATTTTCAGCCCGACTGTTTAGTATGTATCAGCAATTAAATAAATACAAACATTTTAGAAAATTGTAAAATTGTTGATAACACGTGTAATTCAGATAAAAAAAATATAATAATGTAGGTGTATTTTTCAGTATATTATCGGAAACTCTCTCCGAGGTCGCCATTAAATTATAATAATTCTAGCGAACTGGCCGGACGTCGTCCGAGTAGAGTAAAATTTGAATTCGTTGATTCCGTTCCCGTGGGAATTTTGATCCAATCGATCTCATACAAACCTTTTCCCGACAGTAACAAACATATTTAAAAAAATATTACCTGTAGCAAATAAGTTATCACCTTCTCCGGGTTCGATTCCTGAGCGGACAAGTTACTCTGAAATAATTATATTATCAATGTATTTTTGTGTGGTATCAATTTATACGGCATGCGTATAATTGGTATTTACGAAAAAAAGCCCCCCAAAATAGAGCCAATTTTATTATAAATAAACTTGTTTGGATAATAATTAAGTACCCGTTTAGGAACACTTCTGCCATCTAGCAGATACTTTTGAAAACATTATTTTATTATTATTCGCGCCATCTTTTAAGCCTTGTCGAATCTTCCAACATTTAAAGTATGATGACGAGGGTAAAGCTTAGATTCGAAGTACTTCTAATAAACACCGATAGATGGCGCTAAAATAAGAAATGTATATAAATTTATTATTTATTTTTAAAATAGAAATAAAATATTTTAATTTATTAGCAGTTACATTTATAAGCAAAAATGTTCACCCTTTTTCGATTTTTCGTCTAAAAAGTTACAATAATTAAATACAAAATAAACGTTTATTCCTTAAAACGTCTTCTTATATCTTTAAGTAAGGGTAGATAGATGGAGTTTAAAAAACATAATTACAGTCTTAATCTCCCCATAATTTATTAACTTCCGTTAACTTCGCTAATTAGTGTAATTTTAGGATTTACATAACTTTTAATGGCGTATCCTTTGCATTAAGCGCTTTGAAGTAAATATAATTATTTAATAAATAATTAAAGACTTTTAAGTGCTCAGTTTTTGTTTATTTTGATTCCGTTAGGATCAGTAGTCCTTACTGATCGAAATGATTTTCCCCGTTTTTGTAACATTTTTCGTTGCTACTCCGCTCCTAATGACCATAGCGTGATGTTATATCGTCCCCGTAGAGCGAAAAATCACTAACTAACATCTAAGTGATTTTGAGATACGAGGTGTTTTATGTCTTAAATGACAAAAAAAAATATAACTTTTTTCGAAGATTAGTTATCGATGTATGAAAGGTTTATTTTTGAAGATATATTAATTAAGTATATGTTATATGTATTAAACCACGAAAATAGTATATAAATTATTAACTGTAAAGGATAATTTGTTTTACCCCAAGTTTTACCTATTTATCTGTCACTTAGTTACTTTTCACATGTAGTTAGTTAGTTTTCGCATCAGCATTTAAATATTATACTAGTAACTAAAATCAGTTAGTTATTTTAGGAGTAAAACATATTTTACATAACTATGTCTAAATAAAATACCCAACTAAACAGACTTTGCTTATTTATTAATTTATTGCCTAATTTAAAACTAGTGTCCTATCAGTTGAAAAGTTTAAAAGTAAAACAACATTCTTAAGCAACAGTTATTGAAAAAAAAACTGTCTTTAATTATACAAAACCTAATTAAAACATAATGAACAAGAACACGTTACAAAATCATCAATAGAACAGCATTAATGATGTAGCCACATCATTTTCCTCTTCTTCCTCGAGCTAAGTGACGTCAGGCTCACATAGCCTATCCACCACATCGTTACTAACAGGCAAAGATTCATACCAAGGATAAAGTTCGCTTGGTAAGACACCTTTGACACAAAGATTTAACAAATCTTTCCTGCAATCTTTGCTGCAGGGGTGTATTTACCCTAGGGCTAGAAGGGCTATAGCCCGGGCCGGTTTCCTCTCTTGGGTCTACATCTTGTCGTGGTGAGGGGGCTTAGTAGAATTGAAAGGTTGGGGAAACAGTGATCGCGAGTAACAAAAAATTACTGTGCGTGTCCCTCTCTTTGCAGAGGACACAGGTGCGGGACAGGTGAGCCGTCAGTGGGAGGACGGGCTCAGTAGGCACTCACACTGCCCCGAGCTGACGAAGAGCCAGGCCGCTGCCGCCCTCGTCAACCGTCGGTTATCGTAAATCCGTCCATCCTTGACCAAGCGCCTTGCCTTAACCGGCTGGGTCGCGAGGAGACCACCTCTGTGAAAATCCCGAGTAACTCCAGCAGTGGCGCCCCCTTTAGGGGCCTTGCGTGGTCAGAGTTCATTCGCTTTGCGGGGACCCCCGCGCTAGAAAAACCAGACGCAAGCGGCCACTGGGGCACCTCCCGCCCTCCAGTAGTATAAGGGTCACCGGATTATGGGGCCTCTACCTCGGTGGAACGATACTTGCCACCACACTCGCGGGAACTGTTTGGATAATATAAATTTGAAAACGAACCCAAATGATGTAAGTGGGAGAGGCGAGAAGCTCAAACCCGAGGAGATCGGGGGCAAGAAGCCCAGCCGTATTGACTGCATAGCATAGTTGCGGAGGGTCGGAGCACGCCCAGTTTTGCGCGACCCTCGTCGGTGAGGACGAGGTCGAAGGTCGCTCGGGAATCTGGTGTCGAATCCAACACTGGCTCCGACATGAGCGTAGTTTCGAATGCAACTCATCTATCCGAGAGTGGCCGCCTTTGGCGGTAGAGACGACTGCGCCCCGAGTCCGAGGAGTTGGAAGGGTCGGGGAAGAAAAAGAAAGCGCCGGGGAAGCAAGTGTCAGACAATGACCCTAAGGACAAATTCACCATCCAGCTGGCGGACACCATCCTCACTCACCACCAGGCAGTGGTGGAGGTGGCCGACAAATCCGGTCACCTCAAGGGTGACCTTTATAAAGTCCCTCAAAGACGCTGCCAGGAACATCAAACTGGCAGTGTCGGAGTCGAGCAGGCAGTATGCCACGAAGGAGAATTTGGCGCGTCCGACCCAGAATTATCGCTTGCAAGAGGAGGTCGATCACATGTCACAGGCAACGGCATCAACCCCCGCGCCAGAAAAACCAGGGGCAGCGTCCTCAGCTGTACCTGCTAACGCATTCGCCACGCCACCGCCACCGCACCGCAGCTCACAGGTCTCCGGACCAAGCAGAAGCAGGGTAAACAGCCGCGTCTTACAGTGCAGTGGCTTCCAAACCGCCGTTCACTAAACCGACGGCTGCCAAAGAGTAGCAGTTCGTCGGGAAAAATAGCAAGGCGCCCAGGGCTACGGAAGCCGACAAAAAGGCTCGGAAAGGGGGTGGAGCCTTATGAGAAGAGCTAGCAAGAAACTCACGGCCACTCTTTTCAATCGCCAAAAGTTTTACAATGTGGTTGATACAATAATCGATCATGCGAGGAGCTGCCAACAATCAGCGATATAGACTAAACGTCAATTAAGGAAAATGAATATAGTTAGGTTATTTATTAGTCTCTGATCATACCGTATGTTGGGAGCACCTACTAGCATGTGATAATAAGAATATGGGCAGCAAGTGAGCACATTGGTTGTGAACAATATAAAAGAAAAAAAGTGACAGTTTTATGATTAACATAAAATTGTATGTAACATCACCTATTTGCATCATTAATTGCACATATTTTACAATATTTAGACCTACGGCTACCGAGTTTATACAATTTATGGCAAAGTTCCCTAATTTCAAAGAATCCTAATCAAGCGAGCGACTAATCCCAAGAGCTATTGTCGTTTAGATACTCATCAATTCTGTAATAAAAGAAGAAGGAAGAAGAAGGCGCCCAATCTTTGGGCTCCAGCTGCAGCTGAAGGCGGCAAAAAGCGGTGCGACATATAGAGACGCTGTTAGGGACGCAAAGGACAAAATAAACCAAGCCGACAATGAAATAGTCCGCTTGGGGGTTTCGGCTACGGGAGCTCGAATGTTGAGCTCCCAGGGGTCAGGGACCGAAAAAGCGGATGCCCTGGCCTCTAAGTTGAGGGAAGTTATCGGGGAGGACACCTTCCGAGTGTCCAGGCCCACAAAGACCGCGGAACTGAGCATTACAGATCTGGACGACTCAGCCTGCCCAGAGGAGGTAAAGGTCGATTAAAGCCGATTTAATAAATAAAATTGATCAGGACAATGTAAAAAACTAATTTGTTAAAAATGAAAATAAAGTTTAGTTTTTTCATTCCTTGATGGGGCGGAAAGCTAGCGGAGCCCAGGGCGCGCCATCCTAAAATACGCCTCTGCGAATGACTGCAATAATGCGCGGGCGCGGCGAGGGTCCTAAGGTCAAAGGGCGTAATCTCACTAAGTAGCATCGTATCACGGAACATAGTTACCAACCTTTTATCTAGTATTGTTTTTGCTGAGTGAAAAGTAGCCAAAACATTTTAATTATAATACTCTAATGTGTTATGTCATCTACAGTCAGGGAAAATATTAACCAGAACACTATAGTTAGTTGTCGTTTTTTCTTTTAAACGTCTGGTCTTAAATAATATAGCTCGAAAAATAATTAGTGGTAGTTAGTTACTTTTCGCACAAAATATCACATACAATAAAATCACTAAGTTACTTTGATGAGTTTTCGCATTACTATTTTTTAAGACATGCCTATAGGGAGAAATGCGGAAAAAGTAGATAAAGAACTTTAATGAGTAAGTATCTTTTTCAACAAAGAAGAGAAAAAGTAATCAGGTGACTTAGTTACTTGTAACTCAACTGTCACAAATCAAATAATGTACTTAATTAAGTCTCGCGATTTACATTTTTCTAAATAATTACGTTATGAATACGAGAGTAAGACAGAAATATGGAGAAAAAATTACTGATTTTATTGGTATTTATAAGTCGATTTTGAACATTTTGTTACTTAATGACTTTTCGTTCTACGGGGACGATATAGCCTATAGCCTTCCTCGATAAATGGGCTATCTAACACTGAAAGAATTTTTCAAATCGGTTCAATAGTTCTAGATTAGCGCGTTCAAACAAACAAACAAACTCTTCAGCTTTATAATATTAGTATAGATGCACTATATGTATTTTTATCTCTACTTAGCAATAACATATGTCTGACCCATTGCCCAATACCAAAGCTAGACCCGAGGCAGTCATAGGCTGTAAGAAAATTTTCAGTGTTTAAATTAAGTATATGCCTGAGGATGAGACATGTATTTTACTTAAATACCGGTACAAATCGTGAGTACTCTTAAATAAAAATACTTACATACATACGTTCAGTAATAAAATAAAAATAAGTAGATTTGTTTACACAAGTGTAAACGCAAACGCCGTACTTTATGTCATCAATAGTGATAATTGTAAATTATTGTTAAGTCAATATCAAGCGAATGATCTTTAACATAAGGTAAATTTAATTGCATTTAGGTAGAGTACAGACGTGCGTATTTTGCTTAAATTATTTCCAAACATAAATAATCTATATATACTTTTTCTAAAGCGGAATTGGGAACACATTTTGCAATGTCCAAGGCTCTGCGAAGTGTTAGTATTCAATCCCAATTGCTTGTTATAATATTTAACTGTAAGGAAAAAAATGTTCATAAGTGTTCTAATTGTAGTCAGAAAGTTTTTTTTTGTTGTTAGACAATTCCCGCACTAAGAATTGCTTTTGTGTCGCTGGGACTTTTACAAACGTACAAACAACGGACACAAAGTACAACCAGACCCGAAACAAAAATTAGTGAATCGCACAAATATTTTTTCCGTGTGGGAATCAAACCCACGACCTTCTAACGCAACGGTAGCAGCCTGCGTGGCGACCTCAACCAATGCGCCAAGGACTCTAAAGTCATCCTGATCCGCATGAAGCAAATAGTTTTTTTAGCAAGAAAACAACACTATAATATAATGTGTGTCAGTCTATATAGAACCTAATCAATTCATTGTTAAATGTTGGTATAAAATAAACTGGTGCACTGTTACTTACACTGCCAGTGTGCATTTAAAATTGTATTTTTAGTTTCTTGTACAAGGGGTTTCTCAATAAAGTTCTGAAAACTGTGTGTTAAGTAAATGTGTACCTTGTGTACAAAATTATTTAAAATCAAGTAGAAATGGGATTTTTATGATTTCGTGTTAAAAGATTTACAATGGATAAAATAGTTTTCAAAGTAAATGGAGAAGAATGCAAAGGTAATCAGATTTTTTTTTTGATATTATATACTCTTTCTGCTGGTTGGAAAAGCTAACCTACTGTCACAAATCAAATAGCAGTAAATTATAAGGATTGTTTATTATTATTAAAATAGTGACAACTAAGCTGCGATTTTGGATTAATCTTTTGAGTTTAAAGCCCATTATCGGCAAGGAAAAGGATCCTTTGGCACCCGTTTATACAAGTTTCATCGTCGGAAACTATTTTTCAGCATGCTAAAGAACTCTCTGATATCACTAAAGGGGTTGCAGCATGAAAAATGTAGTTTTCGACAGAGGCCTGGTGCTGCTTGCATGTTAAAAAAAGTCAGAAAACACAATAAGAAAGAAGAATTAAAAATTAATATTTCTTTTTCAGTGGCTTGTCATGTTAGTCCAGATGAAACTCTCTTGGACTATGTTAGAGAACGCCTCGGCCTCCGTGGTACTAAGTACATGTGCCGCGAGGCTGGGTGCGGCGCGTGCATCGTCAGCGCAAAACGATCCAGCCAACAACCTTATGCTGTTAACTCGGTAATGTATTGTGAAGTACTCTCAATTCGCTTTATCTTAGTATTGGTCATACAGATTAGGGAGTTCTTATAGAAATAAAAAATGAAGTAGTAAGTAGTGGTCTGATATATAAAACCTACTATATAATATACTACGCTACGTTTATGAACCTAATCCATTTAGTGGCTCACGGTTCATTACTACAAAGACAATGAGGGTTTTTTTTTGTAATGTGTTCAACACCAGTGCCATGCAATTATACATATTTAATTCATAAGTCTCGTTAAATATTTGCCTTAACTATAGAACCATGATATAATTTATATTTCAGTGCATGATACCAATCTTAGCGTGCCATGGTTTGGAGATCACGACCATTGAAGGGGTTGGTAACAAAAAGAAGGGCTACCACAAACTACAGACAACTCTCGCAGAGAATAACGGCACACAGTGTGGATACTGTTCTCCCGGTTGGGTTATGTCTATGTACAGGTACATAATCAGTAGAATAATGTAGAAAAATGAATAAAAATATCAGTGACAAATGTGAGTATACATATAGTAGAGTTATACTTCTGCTGGACAGGACTGGATGCGACGAATTTAGTTTGCAAACAAAATTTCGAGGCAAAACGGATCTAACGGTACCATTAGGTCAAGTACTTAATTTGTTTGTAATCTTACTCAGTAGCTTGAGATTCTCAGTCGCAAACACCAGGTACATATTATGTATGTACTATAAATTCTAAAATACTTGTTGATGCCAAACAAAAATAATGCCTGAATAACACACTTCTTAGTTTATTCTACTGAGCCGATATTCTTTCCAGCCTACTTCAAACGAAACCAGACCGAACCATGCTTGACATAGAACAATCACTATCAAGCAATGTCTGTCGTTGTACCGGCTACAGACCAATACTACAAGCGTTCAAGAAATTCGCCAAAGACGCTCCTAAGACTGACGATATCATTGATATTGAAGATCTAAGTAAATGTAATATATCAAGAACAAGTTGTAAAGAGAACTGCAGTGATGATGAAGACGGCTGGTGTGTGGTTCACGAGTGTGATGTTGATAGAGGAATAGCTTTGAAGCTGAAAGATGGCAGATATTGGTACAGAGTGGGACGGATTGAAGATGTGTTTGAAGTGTTGAAGGATAAAGGAGATGATTCGTATATGTTAGTCGCTGGGAATACTGCTAAAGGTAATGGAAGAAAAATGTTTTGTGTGCTACTAATTTGGTTTTCTTGCTTTACGTCATGTATTTATTTTTCGGATTTAATATTAGCAAACTACGGTTCAATAAAAATCAAAACTATCAGCATTATTTTCTTGAGTCGCTTTTTGGTCGTCTATTTTTAAATAGGAATATACTACTTTTGTCATTATCTTTCCGAGTAAAATTTCAATTTCAAATGAGAAAAGCCGAAGCATGTGGTCAGTGGCGTGTAACAGGTCTTTGTCTAGCATTGAAATATGATGAGTCGGAATAGAGTCAATATGAACATAATGATGAATCTTCAAAATCAAAATCAAACCATTTATTCATTTAGGTCAAATATTGACACTTATGATAATCGTTACAATTACTGAATATACCACTAGCTCGGGAAGAGGGTAGAGCCTTATGAGATGCTTCTTCAAACTAATTAAGTTTTTTATTTTTTTCAGGAGCATATCCTATTGAAGAATACCCTCGTATTTTAATACAAATAAACAATATTTTGGAGTTAAAAGGCTACGTAATGGATCAGAATCTAATCATCGGCGCTGGTTCAACACTAAATGAGTTCAGGGACATTTGTATGAAGGTGTCTGAAAATGAATATTTTAGATATTTGCGAAAGTTTTATGATCATTTAGGGAAAGTTGCTCATGTTCCTGTTCGAAATGTAAGTAATAAATATGTATTTTAAATTATTTGCAAATGAGATTTTACAAACAAACATAGAATTACTCCTTTTCCCATAGGGGTAGGCAGAGACCAAAGAACATCACTTGCTACGATCCTCACAAACTTCCCTTGTTCCATTCCCATCCGTACATCTTAACATACCGGAGAGATTGTGTTTCGAATAAAATAAAAAACTAGTCCTTAATCAAACACACTAAAATCTGCCTAAAGTATTTCGATATAAAACTATATCTTTGCTTATATTCAGGTTGGGACAATAGCTGGTAATCTTATGCTCAAGCATCAACACAATTGGTTTGCATCTGACATATATCTGCTTCTGGAGACAGTTGGAGCTCAAGTTACCATAGGTATGAAAATTCATTAATTATATTATGTGTAAAAATGTGTTCTTTAAAACACAAATATTTTCGTAAGACCTCGATGGAATAGTTGACTGCCAGTCAAATCAGCTACTGTAAATAAAATTTCAAAAACACATTTTAGCATTGAAATAAGACATAGTGACGTCACAGTGCTGTATTTTGCTTGGGAGTTACTGAGTACCTTATATAATGTTTCAGTTTATAATAACTTTAATTTCAACATTATTAACGAAGAATTTTACACAGCTTGCGCATTTTGGATGAAACTTTTACGAGTACAAAAATATTTTTCGTTAACCCAGTCACCAATACCAATTTAACCGATCAAATTAAAAGTTTGAAGTAAAAATATCTTTATCAATTTAGGCAGCAGAGTAAGTATTTGTTAAAACCCAGTTTTGAAACTCCTGAACAAAATCCAGTACCTACTTACATACATTTTATCTTCATTTGTTGAACGCTAAACTTAACTTTTAATTATTTCAGTACTAATTAGTCAGGAATAGCTCCTCAATTTGTAACATCGGCTGATAAAAATGATAAATGCATTCAATTAGTGGTAAAGTAAATTTATTTAAACTGAAAACATTAACTGGAATTTAATTAGATCGCGAACCGGGTTTATGTTACGATATTGGCTTTTTCCAATACATATAATATAGATGTAGGATTCATAAATCAGCTTGGAGTCTTTAAATATTGCTTTAAAGAACTCCAAAAGATTTTTGTCTTAAGATGGCTTGAATAACTCTTACAAAGAGCCACTGAAAACCGTGTCAGCATGTGTGTGGAAAACAATTTAAACCCTTTTTCCACACAGTTAAACTGAACTTATTATTTCCTACATGTCATTACTTTATTATTTTTTTGCATGTATAGGTATGACATACAATAAAATACGTATTTTTCCTAAAGAATGCAGCGGATATTTCCTAATTATGTTAATTATTGCTTATATTTCAGTCAGATATAAAAATGTGAAGCAAACGGTAACGATGCAGCAGTTTCTGAACCAGAATATGAAAGGAGTGATTATTCTGAATATAATGCTGCCACCTCTAAATGACGAGTATAAATTAGTCACTTTTAAGGTAAGAATCGATACAGTCAACTTGGGTAACTTTAAATCATTTGGGTACTAGTTCCAATTCCCACGTTCAACGTTACCCAAATGATTCAAAGTTACCCAAGTTGACTGTACGATAAATATTATTATGTCTTTCGAATAAATATGTTGTTATATAAACATAATAATATGTACAAAAAGGAATTCAATAGAATTCTACCTAGTTATATAGTCCATTGAAATGTTACAATTTGAGGGCCGAATATTGCATTTCTTAGAGGACGCAATTTTATTTTTGGAATATGTAGGGGGGGTCAATAGAAGCTTAACTTGAAGTTTGTGGGGTCGCCACTCTTGTCCTCCGGCCGCCATCTTGGAAAAGGGGGTAGAAACACTTTTTTCACTATATCTCGGAAACTATGCGTCTTACAATAAAATTGTTAAAGCGTAATGTGTAGCAAATTATTTTACCTACAAATATGTCTAATAACTTTTTATCCTAAATTACCAATTAAAGAAGTTATAAGCAAAATAGTGAATTTTTTTTACAAAAATTTTCTTTCCAAATCCGGTCTATTTCGGAGCGCTGTTACTGGGTTTCTAATTAATGAAATAAAAAAAATATATAAGGCAAAAATTTCCTCGAAAAATACTCTACAAGATTGGTCTGAGTTAATTTTTTTTAATTTATTCATATCAGCTTAGCCTTTTTTCCCAACTATGTTGGAGTCGGCTTCCAGTCTCACCAGATGCAGCTGAATACCAGTATTTTACATGGAGCGACTGCCTATCTGACATCCACAACCCATTTACCTGGGATATAAAACGATACCCCTGGTTAAGACTGGTTGTCAGACTTTCAAGCTTCTGAGTACTGTTAACGACTGTCAAATATCTTCGAAAATGACAGCCGGGACCTACAATTTAACGTGCCTTCCGAAACAGAGAGGAACTCGATATGTGTAAGATGGTCACCCATCCACAAAACAACCTTGGCAAGCGGCTGGCTTAACCTCAGAGATCCATCCGCGCGGCTGTCGCTAAAAAAAGTTATAGAGCAATAAAGAAAATAATTATAAAAAAAATACACTTTTTTGCTTATAACTTCTTTGATTGCTAATTTAGGGCAAAAAGTTATTAGACATATTTGTAGACAAAATAATTTGCTACAAATTATGCTTTTACAATTTTATTGTAAGACGCATAGTTTCCGAGATATAGCGAAAAAAGTGTTTCCACCCCCTTTTCCAAGATGGCGGCCGGGGGACAAGAGTGGCGACCCCACAAACTTCAAGTTAAGCTTCTATTGACCCCCCCTACATGTTCCAAAAATAAAATTGCGTCCTCTAATAAATGTAAATCTCATGTAACATTTCAATGGACTAATATGAAATCTGCAGACATGAAAAGTTAGATTCGATAGATAAGGTTTTTTCTAAAGATTGCATTCTAAAATAAAACGAGAATAATAATTTTTATTTATTTTTCGTAATGTAATGGCAGTTCTGAATCTCAAACTATTTTATTTCGACCCCAAAAATAGTTTGGAATAATGCAGCTTAAAAGAAAATCTCATAATCAGATAAGCAAATAAATATTCAAGAGCAATATGAAACTTAACATAGATTTTATTTCAGATAATGCCAAGAAGACTAAACGCACACGCGATTATAAACGCAGGATTTCTTTTCCAACTATCAAAATTCAACATAGTTCGAGACGCAAGAGTCGTGTTCGGCGGTCTGTCACCTTCATTCACTAGAGCTTACAAAACTGAGAGATATTTGTTAGGCAAAGATTTGTTCACGAATGAAACGTTACAAGGTACCTTGAAGGTGTTGGATGATGAGCTCGTGGTGGAAGAGAGGCTTCCGGAACTTGGGGTTGAGTATAGAAGACAAACGGCTTTGGCATTGTTTTATAAAGTAAGCAAATCAAATTGACCGCTTTTTTTAGAATTATGTGTTTCTATAGAAGTTGTAGAGGCTTCAGCTCGGATAGGCTTGCTACACACATATTCCTTTCGGCATGTATGGGAGAACAATCTTTATCTAACTACAAAACCGATTAATTAACCCGAGTATGTGTGTAGCAAGCCTTACAAGAATGCGGTATGAAAGTTATAAATAGTAATGATAATATGGAACTACAAAAACCACAAAGGTCATGAAGCAAAGACCATAATTTTCTTCAACTAAGACTGTGTGAACCAAATAATAAGAAGATGGGACTTAATTAATTGATGACTACATATCTGCATACTTTGTTATATTTCAGGCTTTGTTGATTTTATGTCCTGACTTCAAAATACACCCACGTTACCGCTCCGGAGCTATCAACTTACACGATACGAGACCAGTGTCTCAGGCACGTCAGATCTACCACACAGACCCATCAATGTACCCAGTGAATCAACCTATACCGAAAATTGATGCATTGGTGAGTGCCTAACTTTTCTTCCTAGGATTACGTTACACGGTTATCGAATTTTTTGCTAAGTTTAATTTCAAAAGTTTTTGAAACCGCTCTCCGATATATGTTTCCCTGCAGAATACTTTATACATCACCAAGAAAAAAAATATAAAGGAAAGTTTCGTAGGTATTTTTTCTGGTCCCTTCTCAAGGAGTTTGACGATGTGTGTGATGCTAAAATACTTTATTATTTATTTTAAAATAATCCACAGTATCAATGTGCCGGAGAAGCATTTTATTCAGAAGATGTACCAGCTCTACCTGGAGAGTGTTTCGCTGCTTTCTGCCTTACCACCATAGGATCTGGAGAAATTGCTTCTATCGACACTAAAAAAGCTTTAGTAAGTTTATACTAAACTTTACTTCAACTATTGATGTTGCTTTGAATAGATAAATAATTTAAATACTTGTACACTCCTATTATCATTAGCAATTTTCACTTTGTCGAAGATTTTAGGCTAACCTTCTGTACCATCCTTTCAAGGTGAAATTGTTTAACTTTATTTTGGAAAAAGACATCATTAGTTTTCTTTTTTTATAGAGTCTACATGGAGTGATAGCCTTCTACACTGCAAAGGACATACCAGGAATAAATTCATTTACACCAAAAGGTGGTATTTTTCCAGAAAAAGAAGAAATACTATGCAATGGAACTGTTAAATTCTTCAGTCAACCTTTCGGAATAATAGTAGCTAAGACAAAACACATAGCTGAGCGAGCGGCAAAGCTAGTCAAAGTTGAATATAAGAATGTTAGAAAACCTGTAATTGATATTAAAGAAGCTATGAAAGACCCTAATAGAGTAACTGTTAATAGTTCTATAACTGCAACTGATAAAGGGAATGATGTATACAAAGTTATTAAGAATGTACATACGATGTTTGGACAATTTCATTTTACTATGGAAGGTATCGTTTGTGTGGTTGAAGAAGGCTTGAAGGTTTATATGGGCACGCATTTTGTTGATGGAGCGCATATTGCCATTTCTAAGGCTTTGAAGATTGATCAGAGTCGGTAAGTTTATGTTTAGTTAAATACGCCAAATTCGGCTGTCGGTTTTATATTTCTCTGTTATATAAATATGGTTGGATCTAAATTCGTTTATTTTTCTTTATTTCATCGCAATTGTGATAATAATTATACATAACCCTCTCCTACCTATAATGATAGAATTTTTCTCAAATCCAAAAAGTATGTAGCACTTAAGTTTTTGGAAATGCGATAAATAATTATTTTCTTAAATGGAAAATCCATTGTTTTTCTGTACATGAATAAATTAAATTAATATTACTCACTTAAATATTTCGCTATTTTTCAGAATCGACATTTACGTGAGGCGTGTAGGAGGTTCCTACGGCTTGAAGATAACACGTGGCAACCAATCAGCTGTAGCCTGTGGTCTCGTAGCTCTTAAGCTAAATAGACCCTGTCGGTTCATACAATCTCTTACTGACACTACCAGATCTATTGGGAAAAGATTAACTTGTACGAATGATTTTGAAGTAAGTTCAATAAAATAGACCTTATGGTTGTAACACAGTGGAGGTGTTGTAATCGTTCAAGCGTTGTAATAATTTTACTTTATAATTGCGACAGTCAATAAATGTGCAGCAAATACTTGTAAACATGTTGAACATATTTATTTAAAGTAAACAGCGTTCTTTGATAAGACGGAAAAAATTACCTGAGGTTTTGTTTCTATTCAATATAGCATTTATTTTTTTAGGTTGGGGTCAATAAAAATGGTGTGATCCAGTATATGAATTACGATATGTATCACAACTTCGGTTGTTCCGTCAATGAAAACCTTCTTTCTGGACTAGTCACTGACGCATTCTTCAATTGCTACGATAAGTCAAGGTGGAACTATAACGGTTATAATGTGGTTACGAATTTACCGAAGAATACTTGGTTTAGAGCGCCAGGTAAAATTATCTCCTACCTTTAGTATACTAGTGACATTGCACGACTAACGGTAATCTGAAACAATTACGGTGTATTTAAAAACAAGATTTTAGAGCCCATTGAGACAGTTAGTTACGGATACAGAAGCAAGGGCCTGCTGTTGAACGTTTTCAGAATCGCTGTTGAACGTCCACACTTGAAAAGTACTATTCGTATTTACTTAATTTTATAAAGCATCTATAAAAACTAAATAGATGTTTGAATTGTCTTGTTACAGGAAACTTAGAAGGCGTATCAAACGCAGAACTAATAATGGAACAAATATCTTACGAACTATCTCTAGACCCAGTTGAAGTACGTCTTAACAATTTAGACAGGGAACAGTATGGAGACATAGAAAACATGTACAAACGACTTAAAAAAGACACTGATTATAACAAACGGAGAATGATTGTGAATAAGTACAATAAAGCAAATAGATGGAAGAAACGTGGACTTCGATTTTCATTCTCTAAATGGAATTCAAGTCCTTTAGGAAACTTCAATGTTCTTTTATGTGTATACCAAGGCGATGGTACTGTAGTCATCAGTCATGGAGCAATAGAAATCGGCCAGGGAACAAATACGAAAGCTGCTCAAGTATGTGCGTACTCTCTAAAAATCCCTATCGAAAAGATTCAAGTCAAAGGTTGCGATACTACCAAAGGGCCTAATAGTGATCAGGCCGCAGCAAGTCTTGCATCACAAAATGTAGCTGTAGGTGTTCAAAAATGCTGCAAAGTTTTACTTGAAAGGCTTGAATCGTTTAGAAAAGAAATGGTTGATGCTACTTGGGAAGAAATTGTAAAAGCAGCCTATCTTGATGGAGTAGATTTGCAGGTAGAATGTCATGTATCTGTTAAGGATTCGGAACCGTATCCGTATACTGTGTTTGCCGAAGTAGAAATTGACGTGCTGACGGGAGAATCGGAAATATTGAGAGTGGATATTTTGGAAGATGTTGGGACTAGTGTGAGTCCTGAGATCGATATTGGACAAGTAAGTAATTATTGCTATTTGCTTAAAAAATCATTCATTTAGTCTGGACACAGCACACCTACTACAGCATCTTACTTACTGTAATAATATCAGAATTACTTTTGAGATATGGGTATTTTTTTGTCAGATATAAAGGCTTCTTTGGCATCTAAATATTACATCTGCTTTTACCGTCACTTACTTTGCAGGTAGTCTATCAAAATGACTAAAGACTTGTCGAATTTACATAATTTTAATTGTGATCGTAGATCGAAGGAGCATTCATCATGGGTGTTGGCTACTGGACTAGTGAGCGACTAACTTACGCGGACACTGGAGAACTACTGACCAACCGCACTTGGAACTTACACGTACCACTTTGTACAGACATACCTCAAGATTTCAGGGTCTATTTCAAAGAAAACTCTTACAGCTACGCCGCTATTATGGGTGCGAAAGGTAAATACTGAGTATTGGTTTTAACTATGAGTTGAGAGTTACTATTTATTCAGGACAATATAATGCAAGACTGCTGTATAAAACTGAAATTAAATGGAAAAGCTTTCTTATAACTTCTGTAGTTTTCTAAACCTTATTTTTTTAGCCAGACGGGACTGCTGTCTAAGATACATTTTAAATCGTGCTGTACATATTTTCAGCTGTTGGCGAACCTCCTTTGTGTTTAGCAATATGCGTACCTCTAGCAATCAGAGAAGCGATATCAGAAGCCAGAAGTGAATGTGGGATACCTAGAAATCAGTGGTTTCCTATTGGTTAGTATTCTTAGTCAAAAATTTTTTACGATCCTATTCTTTATACCTTGTAGTAGGTACTTACCATAGAGACTGATAGAATATCTTGAAAGAATGCAAATCCTTAATAGTTCTTAGCCTGCCTGATAGATTCAAAGCCTTTATTATAAATTTACTTGTGGTTTCTTACAGATGGACCATCGTCAGTAGATGTAATTGCGTTATCAACAGCTACAAAGAAAGAACAATTTAAGTTTCACTAAGCAGTTATCGAAGGCATCCTAAATAAGCTATACTGCGATTGATTACATTACGAAGTCTTTATATTATAATCACACAATTAATTAAGCTATAATATTTTTTGTCTTTGATAAATTAGGTGAACTATTGGCTTGAAAAATGCATTTCATTTTATTACTTTTCTAGAGAGCAGTGATAGTTGACACCTCCTACGCAAGTGGTCGCAGGTTCGAACCCGAGGTAACACACCAATGACTTTTCGAAGTTATGTGTGTATTAGAAATAATTATCACATCCTCCAACGGTGAAGGAAAACATCGTGAGGAAACCTTGCATGCCAAAAATTTGTTTAAAACATTTATTGAGGGCATGCAAAGTCCCCAACCCGCACTTGGCCAGCGTGGTGGACTCAATGCCTAACCCCTCCCTAATTACGGGAGGAGACCCTTGCCCAGCAGTGGGACATTAATGGGTTAAATTGATTTGACTTTTCTATTAATAGTCTCCACAAATTTAATTAATGGCGTGGAAACAGTAGCCTGTTTCAAATGTATGTACGAATAGCATAACAGAGATAGCTTGAATTGTGTTTCTCACACAATAAAACTTTATCCACGAAGAGTTGAAATAGCATAAAATTTTAATTTAAAAAATCTCATGCTTTCGGCTGTAAAGGTTCGTTTAGAATGGGAGCACGAATGTGAAATAGTTCCATCCAAAAATAAGTGCTAAATTTAATTTTATGAAGCCGGTACTTAGTATCTATCTAGGTTTACTTGCTGTTTGAAATATTATTTTTATATTTCATAATTATACCTAAGCTTCTATTAGCCACCTAAAAACGTTCTAAAATCAACTTTTGTCAATAAAAAAATTTATTTTTATTATTTACAGTTATTTTTTTAAAGTAATATTAACGTGCTTCTTATCTTTGTTCCACCCCAAAGTTGGCTGGTAGAGAATACCTTTGTCAACTTTATACGAATTTTGTATATGAGGTACAAAATAAATAAACAATAATATAAGGTCACACCTTAAACACATGAATCAACGAAATGCAATTAAATAATGAACAAACCTTACCACAAGCGCCTTACATAAAAATACGAGCAACTCTACAATCCCGCACGTTTGCTAGTTATTTTTTTGCAGGCGCTATCGCCCGCATACCTACTGATGATTTTTCGCTTTGTGGGTCTGATGGTAATCTAAGGTTCCTGTATACTACCCAGCCATTTTATTCCTTATTCACGACGTTTTTATTTTTACAAGGTTACCAAATAAGCAGTTTTAAGGCTGAAAATACAAAGATTTTTTTACGACCAAAATTCTGGAATGAAATGTTTGCAAAAGTCTTTTTTTGTTTTATTTTGTTTGGTAGAAGATTTTGCTGAGGTTGTGGAATCACATGTTATGTTAAATGGAAATGTGCTTTCTTCTAAGCTAGAAAGATAACAGCTAAGTGGTTATATGCAATATAACCACTTAGCTGTTATCTTTCTAGCTTAAATTAAAATGTTGTCTTTTTTAAGAAAAAAATAAATTCAAAAATACACAGTCAAGACAAATATTCGCAGGTTATGCTAATTTAAATGACAGCTGATTGCTGGAATCATACTATGACATCTTGCATTCTAAACTCGTATAAAATTTAACTTTAAGAGGTTGAAATATAAATTTAGAGTTTGTTCGAAACTGGTACTAAACTCTTCTTGATAAGTATTCAATAGCTTATCTGCTTATTAGATGGAATTTGGACATTATTTTTTTCATGCATTAGCTGTTCTTATATCGCTAGTTATATCGTTCTTATTTATAGGCTGTGAAGATGGCTCTTAATCTTATACGTATATATGTATTTTCTTGTCATATAGACAGCAATTGGACGTAGTTATGAAAG
The DNA here is from genome assembly GCF_050436995.1 of Anticarsia gemmatalis. Taxonomy (NCBI): domain Eukaryota; kingdom Metazoa; phylum Arthropoda; class Insecta; order Lepidoptera; family Erebidae; genus Anticarsia; species Anticarsia gemmatalis. The sequence continues at coordinate 1,014,694 of NC_134756.1, read as the reverse complement.
AACGTTCCAATCCACAGGCAGGTCGAACTGAGTAAATCGCGTTTTTGTAATTTTGTGGTACGCTTTTTTTTGGTAGCGAGTACAGCTAAGTAGTATGTATCACTGCAACTAAATAAATAAACTTTATTTTTAAATATACTTGTCACTAAAATTTATTCATATTTCTCATACAAATTATTAAAAAAATGCACTTGGAACGTTTTTGAAAAAAGGCTTAATGTATGGAGGTAGATTTTAACTTAATTTGCAAAAACGTTCCAATATGTTACAATTGCTATATTTTGGTAATTAATATATATATTTTCTAAAACATAAGTAAAACAATGAAACATTATTAAAACATATTTTTTAAGAAATATTCATACATAGCTGGACCCACGCAACTTCGCTTGCGTCATATAAGAGAGAATGGGTCATAATTTTCCCCGTTTTAGTAACATTTTTTACTGGTACTCTGCTTCTACTTGTCGTAGCGTGATGATATATAGCTTACAGCCTTCCTCGATAAATGGGCTATCTTACACTGAATGATTTTTTCAAATCGGACCTGTAGTTCCTGAGATAAGCGCGTTCAAACAAACAAACAGACTCTTCAGTTTTGTAATATTAGTATAGATAACATTTTTTATTGCTACTCTGCTCCTATTAGTAGTCGCGTAATGATATATAACCTATAGCCTTCCTCGATAAATGAACTATCTAACACTGAAATAATTTTTCAAATCGGACCAGTAGTTCCTGAGATTTGCGCGTACAAACAAACTCTTCTTTTCATTCAGCTTTATAATGTTAATATAGATAACATGTGATGTATGTGAAATATGTGAATGTAAATTTTATTGTGATGATTTTCCATACGTTGATACAACTGTATCAAAGCATAAAAAATTATCAAGCTAAGAAGCTGGATTTCGATCTAGATGATGAATAAAAATTATAATATCACAATTTATTCATCATCCAGATCGAAATCCAGCTCTTTACCGAATCCATCAGCATCGTCAATGGCGTCATTATTTTACTTTTATTGTTGTCTTTTATTTACGCGAACACGACACATTTAAATGAAACAACTTTTACGGATTATTTTGCGATTTATTTACATTTTATTTAATTGACTTTTCGAACACTACAGCTTTGGGTTAGTCCCTGAGTACCCCGATCCCCGAGGCCGCCGTCCCGGAGTACCCCTATTTATTTTGTCTTGATAAACGATTCTTTAAAATCAGTTTAGCGTAAAGGTACCGTCAGCAAATGATATGTAAAATACATTTTTATTAATTAATACTTAACTTTAAGGATTAGGAAAAGATTATTAAGTCGTGCTTGGTTAAGGTAAATATTATAATCAGAGAGCTCTAGGAGAGCACTCTGGATTGTATCCAGAGTGCTCTCCTAGAGCAATGACAGGCCTTAATTACATATTATCATCTGTGCGAATGCGCATCTGTCTCGTATGTCTTCCGTCACATGAAATAGAAGATGGTTGATTGGCAATAATGGAAAACAGTGATAATGATTGATAAAGCAACCTACGATACGGCACAAGACAATTTGCGTTTTAAGGCAATGATGATGATGTTGATGTTCCATTTTGAGTTCGTATTTTGATTTTCTGTATTGAAAAAGGAACTAATGTGATAGTAATTAAAGCCTGCGATTGTTCTAGGAGGCTCTAAATTATATTCTCTGGTTATAATATTAGGTCGGAGAGAACTTGTAATAAAATCTTTTCTCTACGCAAAAAAGCTATATTAATATTTGAGTACCTCACGAGCTCACTGAAAGAAACCTAATGAACCGTGTACTCATTTGTGATTCTTGAAGCCAAAGAGATTTTATTACAAGTTCATACATACTATAATGCGAAAAAACTTTTTTCCCAACCATATTTTCCTTAACCAAGCACGACTTTATAATCTTTTCCTAATCCTTAAAGTTAAGTATTAACTAACAAAAATTTATTTGACATAGCATTTGCTGACGGTACTTTTACGCTAAACTGACTTTTAGTCGTTTATCAAGACAAAAATAAATTGGGGTACTCCGGGACGGGGGCTTCGGGGATCGGGGTACTCAGAGACCCGGTGTGGATTCAGTGCAACACGTATTGAAACAGTACGATCCAAATGAATTGTCATCTATAATTGTTATTTTTAAAAACGTTCCAAGTTGATTGAGTCATTATTCTTATTTTATTCAGTCCAAAATGTAATAAAATATAACGATCCAAATGGAATGTCACTTTTTTATTTAATTAAAATAATTTCTTAAAATTATTTATTTTAAAACGTTTCAAGATGGATTGGATCGTTATTTCTATTGCATTCAGTCCAAAACAAATAAAAATAGTACGATCCAAATGAAATGTCACGTTATACGATTACAATTTAGATCTTTTGGTACGTTTTATCATTTAGACCGTGTAATTATTTCAGTAGTTATTGTCATAAAAGAGTCAGTGTCTTCACCACTAGATAGGACGATCCAAAATACCTAGCTTGGGCTCAAAAACTCAATTTTGACCACCTTGTGGATTGGAACGTTCTTTCATAACTACGTCCAATTTGTCTTCTTCAAAAGTATGATAATAAATATTTTAAAATGCAAACGTATAATTTATAAGGTCTAGACTTAAGCACTTTTTGATTGAAGATACCTTTTCTCAATATATTAGCTTGAAAGGTCGTTCACCTTTGGAACTAAAATAAATTGCTTTTGGACAAATTTCAGTGGAATTTTTGTTTCTAGGAATACACGTTTGTATGTACATTAGTTGTTGAAGGTGCTATTGTAATTGTTGTTAATTATAGAACGAAGAACCTTTGAAACTGTCACTATAGCAGCACAGAAAAGTATTTAGGCACATATTTTAAGTGAATTTTGCCCATTTTTTTTACCCATTTATTTCAAATGGGTGTTTAAATTCAACACTGGCAAGGCCAACCTATTTGAGAATATTAACTACCCTAAAAACTTAAAAAGTCTGTACTCTATTAAACAAAGGCATAATATATTATGCTTGAACAAAGTAGTTAAAATCTTGCAAGAATTTGTGTAAATCCTTGGGAATTACCTATATAATGTCTGTTTTAGAAACCAACATATTCACCAAATATATTTTTACAATTCGTGGATAATTTTAGAGTAAGTTTCTGGACCTATATTTTTAAGCTTTATTAATTCAAAACATATAGGATTTAAATTTGCCTCTGCCTCCAGACAATATAAGTTTAAGTTATTCACTGTGTAAATAACATCCTGAGTTCGATAAACTGTACCATTGTACATTGTACCACAAAAGGAAACTATTGTGTTCAATCAAAGTGGGTTTTCAATAAGAATAATATTTCAATACCCGGCAGACAGAATTTTCAAGGCTTAAATTCTAGAATAGGAGGATTTTTTTATATATCGTAACATAGTTTTTAAACTCTGGCTTGTTCGGACTTTTACCATTGCGAGTTGGTAAATCTTAGGTTATACCGGAAAATCTTAGGATTTACCACCGTTCGGGCTTTTACAGTAACATATACATACAAACATCAAATCACACATTTTTCCAAATAAACAGCGACCAGAAAACACTACTTGGTACAATCCTAATAAACTTATCCTGCTGTAGCTCGATTCTCTACTGTTATCGACTACCGACAACCGACCTGTCATTGAGAAATTTTGTATAAAAATCTGATCAGCGCCTCTGACGGGTGTCGTAGGTAATATTTTGTCAGTACATTCTAAATGTGGAAATTTCGGTAGTTAGCCGGTAGTCGGTAGTCGATAGTGGTTGAGAATCGAGGTACTGCCTCTTTATTTAAATCAAAACTTCGTGCTTAACCTGAATGTTCCTTTGTTTAGGCCGTCTAATTATGGGCAAAGAGTTGTTGAATTGCAGTCGCTGATAAATTGGTTTTCAATCGCTGTTAAGAATGCCTCGTAAGTCAAATTTTGGATATGGCTTAAACAACTTTGGCATAAAACGACTAAATATACGAAAAGAAGACTATTTCTGTCTTCATTAAAATGTTATCGGAATAGGTATTTTTGGATGAATTCTCAGTAGAAGCCCAGGAGTTTGGATACGTCTGAGCCTCTGAGGCCCTATAATACTTTTAACTAGATAAAATGTGTTTGGGCAAATCTAAATCACATTTTGTAAGGCTATGTAACATTGATAGCGGGAAGCGGAAAGCGCAGTAAAACTCAAGGTAATTTATTAAGCACGGGAAAAAGGTTTCGCATGATATTTTGTGCAATTGTAGTACTATATTATTATCTGACTTAAGAACCACATATTGACCAGTTGATATTCTATTGCAATGTAAGAAGTTACCTTTAATTTGTTTTGAAGTAAGTATTTTACATTACTAACAGCAAGATTGTCAGTCGTAGTAATTGATAAATGTCATCTATCCTCCGTAAGACCTATCGTTTTGGGAATCAAAATTGTGTCTACATAATTATATACGTGCCTATCATATTTAGATGAGTAGCCTGTCTTTCACATTTTGTGTACCATCATATACAGACATCAAAACCTCATAAATACCTAAACAAGATCATTTTCGATCATAAGTTGGCTAATTATTGACACCACATTCATCTTTAGCATTCATATTAATGTATGAGATCCTTCTCCTTCAAACCCCTTTACACCGGTATATCGCTTACAATACAACCTTACCCCACCACGGGGGATATCGAAAAACTTGTAACAAAAAAAGTTAGAAAAAGTGTCGTAAAACGTCCCACATCGTTTTCCATTCTCGCCCTTAAATCCCTTATTGAATAATACATTTTTACTGAACACATTTCTGCATTGGTTTAATAATTCATTTATGCTAATAGCTTGTTGACGTATGGGAACAAACTGGTGATGTGATCGCATTCTGCTTGGTGCAAGCGTTCTGGAGAGATGGGTCTTTGGGAGGAGTACTTTGAAAGTATTTGAAAACTTCAAGGAATGCTATGAAATGTAAGGGCAGAAAATAGTCTGAGAGATTTGTGAGGAATCAGATTTTTCAATGAAATACGGACGACGATATGATAATCACACATATCGTCGGTGCAATGGTAAAGTAGCCAATCTGCCATTTTGGTGATTTTAATTTAAAGTTAAGAGTTTGAGTTTTACAAAAATATGTAATATCACGCCCGTTAAACTCGAAAACGTAAGTAAAGGTGTATGAATTAAAACAAATATACAGTTTAAAATTAAAATGTTACCTAGCACAATCAAAATTTGATGATGCAGGTGTTGTAATTCAAATAAAAGTTTAGTGTCACTTGATCAGCAGTTTTATCTTTAGCCTATGGTTATTATTATAGGAGGTTTTTAATGTAATATAAACAACATAAATACATTTTATAAAAGTATTTTATTATGATATTTACAAAGACTCTAAGGCATAAATACAAGTGGCAAGTATGCACAACTGATCGTACGAAAAAGAATTACATCCTTTTTAAATCACAGACAAAAATAATGAACACAAAATCCGTATTGAGTATTAGAATTTTTCTTTAATATTTTTTTTTAGTAATATCCGCCGTGATATCCGCCATGGTATCCGCCGAGACCGCCGTATCCGCCAAGACCGCTGTATCCGCCATATCCGCCGTATCCGCCATAAGAGACCTGGTTAGCGTAGCTCACAGCCGGGTATCCGTGTCCATGACCTGGGTAAAGAAAAAATATTTTTATTGATTAAGGATAAACTTAATTAGACAAATATTTTGCCGCATTTAGGAACTTTTTTATCCTATCTTTTACTAAAATATTTTCCTAATATTTGCTCAGAAAATAATGGAAATGAAGGTGTAGTCTAAGAAAGGAACATTTGAAAAATAATACTATGGTATTATAACTTGGTCATAAATGGCAAAGATCCATAAAAACATTATGCATTCCTTATGTAATACACTTCATAAGTATAATAACTATTGTGAATTACTAATTATCAAAAACCTGCTACAAATGTCTAATTACAAGGAACAATACCGCTTTGTTTCCGAGATAAAAATCACTAAACAATTTTACACTTGATTATTCCCACGTTTTTTTCGGACTTACCGAGGCCATAACCGCCATAGCCGGCGCCGTATCCGCCAAGGCCGCTGTATCCGCCATATCCGCCGTATCCGCCATATCCGCTGTATCCGAGAGGAGAGCCGTGAGCGGTGGTGTAAGCGACCTTGCTGACAGCAACGGGCGCGGCTGTGGACCAAAAATTAGAAATTGTTACTCATTATTCGACTTAAGTGCCATACATTGTTCTTTATAAATTGTGACCCAGAATGAAGCCTTGTGGAACGCCTATGTTGACATGTTGGTATGGGACCATTTTTGGGCCAGTTTTGGCAATATCTGGTTTCAAAACATATGGTCTAATTAGTATAAGATTATAGTGCAGTAGTAGTATTTTTATTCCGCAAGAGAACAAGGGTTTAAATTATAAAGTTTTTTATATGAAAGATTCTTCAATTTCGATCTATTTGTCGATGAAACGAATATCGGTTAGTTACCACAAAAACATCATGTCTCAGAAAGAACCTTCTAAGTTAATTACCTAGACTACTTTTTACCAACGGAAATACATTTTTTATCAAACCTACAATATTTCTAATAAAAAATATCACAAAGCAGCAAATTTAGTCACGCATTCATCCAGAAAAATCTATATTATATTTAACAAAAAGTTCTGTCGAATGCAAAGGTTGAGTAGTTTTACAAAAAGTATCACCATGTTTTAATGATTATTATCGTTTTCGCATGACCAAACACTATTATTGTTGTGCTTAACAATATGACATTCAAGTACTGACAATTATAATTGTCTTATCTGATCAATCAAAATCTTGGAAGGAATAAGAAACAGTAATGTAAATTACTTGAATTGGGTAGGGCAAAAAATATGTTGTGATCGTTGGAATTCGAGTTATTGTAAGCTTTAGCTGTGTTGATTATACATCTAGGTTGCTAGAATACTGTTTAAGTCCAAAATATATCTATCCGTCTGCAAGGGTTTCAAAGAGTTTCTTAACGGCTGAATCAAATAAGGTACCTATTGTTCAGCAAAGGGATCACGGCAACTGTTATAATTACTAAAGCCAACATCGTATAGGATCCCTGGGCATTGGTTCATCACATTTCTCTGTGATAAGCCTCAATGCTATGTTTTAAGTCAGTTCATCAGTAATCATCACTAGCACTTATAAAGTAAACATGTTTATCAACAAACAATATAAAATATCAAATCAACATTTTTCTCGGTAATGTCGTTGCCAGAGCCTCCCATACATAAGTGGACATCTATTGTGAAGTGCCTTTGGTACATGACACGTGAGAACTGCTGGTCCTTGGCCTACACCGGGCATATTGTCATATCTGTAATTTAGTCTTATAGAAGGGAGAGGTTTCATTGAGGGCATGTCATTATAAAATGTCGTTTTGAAGAACAGGGTTAGGCTTTTGCAATCGTATCTCATTGCAAAAAAGTATCTTTGAAGATTGGTAATTTTAGGAAAGGACATAAATATCTACTGGTTTCTGAAAAGCAAGTGTGTTGTTGTAAGAATATATAGCCTAGTATTGGATTAAAAGATGATGGTTTGTAACTTAGAAATAATAAGGGTAATGAAAATGATCAAATTGCTCGTAATAGTACTGTTTATATTGCTTTAAAACAATACAGAACTAATAGCAAAATTACCGATTGTAAAACTAAAACTGATTGGGTTTAAATTGATCATAGTTAAAATAATTGGACTGCACAATCTCAAGCAAATTTCAACTCTGAATTGTCGTAATACGATTCACAATCGATACAAGGACAAATTAAGTATTAAAAGAACACTTATTCGAAACTATTAATCTCTAAGGAGCAATGCTGCAGTGCCTTTTATTGAACGTCTTTGCAGTTCATTACATTAAAGCATTTGCTCAGCGTTTACGCTAAATTTATAGCGAGTTTAATGAGGAACTAATAGTAGAATTCTGTGTATTTTAGAGTCCATAAACGTCTTAGTGGTGTTCACAGTGGTTTTATTTTAGTCTTTATTGAACTGAGCATTTTTCAAGACATAAAATTACATTTTTATGATCCCCTGTTCAGGAAATTACAGCTCTCTGGATACGAGTACTTAAGATTCTTCCCACTTGTATCATTTCCGTGTGTCGTGTTTGAAAAATGTTTGCAAAAATCTTCACATTTTCTTTAGTAACCGTTCAAAATTGTATGTAAAACACTGACTTTCCACACATATAACACGGATAAAGATACTGCAACCCTGGCTGGTAACTATTTTCTGGATGTTTACAAACTACTCTAAGAAGACTATTTAATAAAGGTTCATTAATATGATGGCCTGTCTTATCACGAGGAGTTTTAATTCTTAAGCAAAACGATTAACAATCTTTGTCTAGACCTCAGTTTCATTCTTTAACCTCTTCTAAAAGCCTCGATCTTGATCTTATATCAATTTAAAATGTACAAGTGTTTAGCTATCAGAATCTGTTAGTAGTAGTTGGTTCCCAAGTCACGTCTACAAGATGTAAGCTTGGCCAATTTAAAGTTAGGCGACTGCATAACTTTGTTTCGGCTGTTACAAGTTCCACAACTTTGAATATTGGCCGTATTTAGGGATATATTTTGTAGTTGAAATATTTCAAACTTTGAAAGAACCAATATGCTGATGAATAAGTTTTGCAACGAGAGTTTATTTTGGCTTACGATGTGCTACTTTAGACAATCACAATTTTCAAATATCATGCGTTGGCTATCGAATTGTCTATCTATCACTTTTTCTAAGTAAACTTTTGCCTTAAATACATGAATCTATAGAGACTTGGCTTCGGAATAGAACCTAATACTTTAGTATCCGATGTCGTATCCTGCATCACTGTTCACATAAGGTATGACCATGAATATTTCCTGAGATTTGTTTTTTTTTCTTCACAAACGTTTTCAGATATCTTCTTATTGACTTACCGTATCCTCCATAACCTCCGAGACCGCCTCCGTATCCGCCATATCCGCCGTATCCGCCATATCCGCCGTATCCGAGGCCGCCGGCATAACCGCCGTATCCCAGGCTGCTCAGACCTCTCTTCTCGGTCTTCTTCTCTCCTTCAGCGGACACTGCCGCGACGGCTACAGCGAAGACAATCTGGGGAGAGAAAGAAAAAATAAATTATTGAATCGAATACCTGAGCCTGGAGCTGTTGTCAAACCTTAAAATGTTATAAAAATTATAAAGCTATACAAGGAGAAAAGAATAATTCATATATCACAGTGAAACTTGCATCGCTTTTACAGGTCACAGCACACAGCGGAATAGCATCCCACTATCAGAGTGAACTTGGAACGCTTTAGCCATGCTTTAGCATATCAAAATACTACGTGGTATGACACTTAACTGCAGCAGCTAAATTGATAGATGTGTGTCGTTATACAATTTCTATTCGTGACCACTTTATCATCATAGAAGATATTTTTTTCTATAATATGACTTCGAGTTGATTTCGAGTTTATATAAAGTATCATTGCACAATTTAAAGTTACTAAATGTCGGTGCTTCTAATCTAATTTATTAGGTAAACCATGTCCGTTTTTATAATTACAAAAATGCTAAAATTTTAAGGTTTTTACACAGAGCAATTTAAACGTGACTCCTCAAATAAATTGGCGTCATAATTAAAATAATTTAATAAACTCTGCATTGAAAGAAGTTTGTTCGTTATTTTGTTTTAACGTACAAAACTAATGGCCGTTTTATGATAATTGAGTACTTTTCTCGTCATTTTTATTGTTGGTTTAAATTTTATGATGTTTAAACATCCTTTAACCTAAATTCGTGAGAAAATAATATATAGTCAAATGTCTCAAAAAACGTTTTGTTAACAGTTATGTAAGTAGCAATATAATAACTGTCACATACTTGATGCTGTCATTAAGCTTAATCTTTTCGTATCAAATAATTTTGATATTTTTAAAAAAGTATGTAAGTAGCCAACAATTTAAAACTGTTTCATGGTTTTAATGCAAAATTCCTTTACATCTATAGGTTTTATAATTATGACCACACACCTATCTGAGGCAAAAATATTGACATACCCACCAACAGCCACTTTGACAGTGTCAATAATTGACCCAAATTTAAAAACTTTTCTTATAATTGACGAATTTAAAAATGCTATAAATTGGCAAGTATTGTATAATCTCATGATCTTAATAAAAATCACAAAAACAATAGCCATATGAACAGTCATTAATTAATAAAACCAGTGGATAATGAAATTAAGTCAGTTGAACAAAAAGTAATAAGTGATACAGCAACGAGATGTTAATTAGAGTGAGATGTTATCTGTGAGTGTGATGAATGATGTCTGGACACACCCACTGTAGTTTGTATTATTATTTAACTAGTAAAGCATATTTTGATATTTTTGCAGATTTCTGTACAGCCCTTGCCAATCCTAGTATATTTATGACAACATTTTCAGAAGCATTTTTGAAACTTGAGTTTAGAAAGAGATCGGTATCAGAACAATTTGGTATTTATATGTTTAGAAGCAGCTCTGCCTATTTACTACAGCTAATAGTATAAATCCTTGGGATAAAATCTATGTATTAGAACTTTGTGATCTTATTTATCACCTTTGTATTTTTTTTAATCATCTTAATCGGTTCATTGTGAAGGAAGAAAAACATTTCATGATGTTGAGTACTGATTCATCATTAAGTGTCTATGTAATACGTACCGGATTAAAGAATGTCATAAAAAACTACTAATTAAAAGTGTCACATGTCACACTGACTTTTACGCGTCAGTCAGTTAATTTGAAGTGAAAAAGATCAACAAGAATTCACCGACTAACACGCACAAGTAACACTCGCTATGTTTCTTAAGACTAAAAGTCAAATACATAAAAAAATGTAACGAAACAAGCCTAGCAATGCGATTTAACCACTCCTATATAGAATATACTTTTCATTTATCCCTTCATTTGTTGTATAGTTAGTGGTCAACCTAATGTCAAAGTTGTTCAAGCCGCCGGAGAGGTTTTTAACAAGCGGGACCGATATTTAACGTGCCCTTTGCGCTTACCATTGAATGACCGCACCTAGGGTACTGTGCTTAACTTAAAGATCTTTTACCGACTAAGTTAACACAACCGGGTATGGACGTCTTAAAGTGATTTATGTATGCCTGATAGTAAAATATAATGAATGAGATAGAAAACTCTACTCGCAGTTTTGTGCAATGAAAGTAGCTACTAGATAAAATTTTGCTAGCTAGCTATCACCAAAGTCATGCAAAAATCTACACATTACTACGAAAGCTAAATACCAGAGTAGATCAACAATTGTAGTATGAATCATGTCCTGAGGCCGACCTAGGCTATAATTTGTAAGTGATCTAGGACAAAATGTGCAATTTCCTACGTCGAACAGAGCAGTGATTTGTGCGTACAGATTATAAGAGCGGTGAATAAAGGTTTGGAAAATAATGCGGTTGTAAAGAGATGGAGATGAAATTGGTAGTACTAATTAAAGGGTGCAGGATTTTATTGCGTAAATATATATTTGTAAGGAAATATTTGATTAACAGTAAATATGAACAGAGAAGCTATGTTATGTTTTTGAACAATTTAGCTATCATTTTTGAATTATCGAAATCGAAATGAAAGTTGCACGTAGCCGATTAAAAGTTAAATTGCAAAATATTTGACGCAAAAAATATTTTGTTGGTCTTAACCGTAGTATGAAAAAACTTTCTTGCTAAGTATCATGCAAAGTAAAATTACTAGTATTAGAAACTACATCAAGATCATAAAATATAAAAAGGAAGCCAATAGAATAGAAAAATAACGATATTAATAATATACTGAAAGAAGCAAATAAACTAAGAAAATAAAATAAATAGATTACAAGATATTTTAAGATGAAAAGCGGTTTATATCAAAAGACACTTAAAACTTTCGGAATCGTAATATGATTTTCAATATTGTGGTGAAAGGAGTGAGGTAAATTTAATAGAATTATCCCTTAATATCGAGAAAGCCGAGGGCTAAAGCAAGTTTCTACTAAAGATGTTAATGAAGGGTTTTCACTTAGTACCCCGCGTAATTTGAAGCTAGGATTCTAGGAAATTTATATGGCAAAGATGTTTTAGATTAAATTTGATTTTGTTAATGGATATGTGAATTGGAATTTATATATTTTTTGTTATTTTTGAGATGATTTTGTTAACACATTTATTGGTATTTTTATAAGATTTAGTGGTTACACGTATTATTATATGAGATATTAAAATGTATTACTTAATTTATATTTTAAAGTATTAAAAAAATGTATTTATAAAAAAATGTAGAATAAAATATTATTGAAAATTTTTTGTGAATAGTTATAATTATTGAAAAATAAAGCATTTTATTTGATTCATGTTTTATAGTATTCCAAAAATTAAATTATTACACAAAAAAAAACATTATTTTCCACATTTTTTGTTAGGCAACACTGTATAATTTTCGTATTAAATTACTATTAATCACTTATTCACCAAGCTAAAACAAAAGCTCCCTTACCAGGAATTTCATGTTGGTATCAATGTATCGTAGCACCGACTGATGACCAACTCAGGCGCACACTGCTTTTATACTCGTTTACGCCGTCGCTACTTCAACGACTTGCATTTTTTTACACCTTCAAGGATAGGGATGAAGGAAATTATGAAATAATGATATTAACTCGGCTTAGTGAGACTAATGTGCTATATTAGATCAGTGCGTTGTAGGAAATTTTAACTGAGGCCGCGAAAGGATCATTCTATAAGCAATAAAATATCGGTATTGTTTTCATATTCATTGTTAAGTATCGATTGTAAACTCTCAGAACAAATTGTCTTTTGGGTTAAAACAGTGTTTTCTGGGTTTCTTTCATTTAGGTTTTTTGTTTGTGGTAATGAAAAGTGGTTTTAATTTTTGTATTTGACTATAAAATTTTATGGTAACGGCTAGAGGTCAGGCTGAAAATACGTTTAGTTTATTCTTCATAATAGTAGTTGTCCTTTACATAATATAAACTTAGAGAATTTCTTGTGCAAGTCTTAGTATAAATTTTTGCACTTTTTAAGAAAGATTGGGTTAACTTATTATTTCGGATATTGATTTAGGATTTTAAAATTTAATATGGGTGAAATATTTCTGTATTCATGCTATGTTTCTGTACTTATATAATATTTTTAATCTTAATCATATTTTTCTCCTAATTTGAATTCAGCATAACATAAGATACTAATAGTTACTTTTTTATACTATTTTGTTCCGAGCTCCTTTTCATTAACAATGTAATTGAACCTGAACTAGACTTAAAAATTATTACTTTCGTTTCTGTCTTATCACCTGCCTTATTCCTGATAATGTATTGACTATAGCACCTGCCCTTATAACATATAATTAACGTGGATCAGCTAATCAATTAACATGTATGGTTTATTGGAAAAATAACAGTTAACTTTTAAGTTACATTGTACCGTTTAAGGTTCCCGCTGCATGCAATTAAGTCTTTTTTATATTTGTTAAAAATAGGTAAATTAGTATTTTAAATAGTTAAAGTCGCCGTAACGCGACTACCATTTTTTAAATGCCGTAGGTTCTATTTCTATTTAAGTACAACTTTTTTTTTACTTTTATTTGTAACTTTTCATACAATGAGATAATGTCCAACATGGCTAAATCTAGCCTAGCAACTCAAACTTAAGACTTTAAGAAACTTAGATAATTTGGCAATTTCAATGACCTAATGTAAATTGTTAGTTTTTTTACCTGAGGTATATTACCTCCAGCTTTTCATACCATACTTTACGTGTCTTCACTCAGACTCAAACCTAGAACTAGCTCGAATGATGTAACATTTCGCAACAAGCTATAACTCTGTCTATCAACTAATTGCATCTTACGTTTTGTAATTAAAACAATGAGCTTATTGTGTGGGATGTGGAGGATCCGATGTTTGGTTTATTGATGGCTTGTTTCGGATTTTGATAAAGTAGTTATGTTTTGGGGTTTGTATGATTGCTTGTTGTAAAGTTGTCGGCATATTTTCCGGGTAGTAAAAAAAATGTTCTGGGATTTTTCTGTAAGATATTTCCTTGTATATCATAGAGCATTAAATTTTTAACGACACCGGCATCCAAGATTAAGTCTGTGTTATTTAAATTTAAAATTTTATAAGACCTGGTTTGATGAAAATGGATATTGATTCTACTAGAGTAAAGGTAGCAGTCTGATCATTTGGTACACTTTACAGATATACTTAAGTTAACTTAACCTTCGAAATATTAGACTACAACAACTACTACTAATCGTATGATTAGTGGGCATCCTGGAGTCAAAGTTATTCAAGCCGCCCTAAAGGCCTTTGACGTGACTTAACGACTGTTATCTTAACTGACAGCAACCGGGACTGACTTTTGACGTACCCTCCAAAGCACGGAGACGCCCAGTTCAAATACCACTATGCGGTCACCCATCTATGGAATGACCGCACCAAGGTTTGCTCAACCCACAGATCGTTTACCGACCGATGAGCGTAACTGGCTTTGTCTGCTTTCTTGGGTTCGAATCCACACTACCTTTACACGATAGGAAACTGCACCAACAAAATCATTTTATGCAGTTAATTTAATTTTACATACAATATTCATATAAACTTTCGTAATCTTTTTTTTAGTGTACCAACATAGCTCATCTCCTTTCCCATCGCGACCCGTATGCCATTGAAATCATCAATGTCAATTAACTAAACAACTGACATGCTCATTCTAATTTTCGTGCGAATTTGAACACAGATATAGGCTTCATGATACTGTGCAATGTATTAATTTATGTAATCATTGAGTTTATATTTAACTTGATTACATCTATGGTGCAGAGATAGTGAGAGCAATCCATGTGCCAAATGTCTTAAGTTGAGTTTCCGGGACGACCGAAAACCTTTTAACGACATTCTACTTAGAACTAAAGACTTAATTTTTTATAATTGTAGGTATATGCAATTTGGAAGTAGCTAGTTCTATATCACCACGGGCAAGTTTTCGTTGTTTTATACTGGGAGGTCCAAAAGGACATTATGTTATATTCTTCCTTGAGTATATTTAAATTTTGGAAAATCATCTTTGTTTTGTTATAAAGTACAATCTAATGATACTTAGTCAAGATAATTCTAAGCTCTAATATTTCCAAAATGGTGATGCACTAGTTTCAGTATCAAATTATTTTAAGATTGCGTCTACTGTATTTGGAATAATACTGGCAATCATAACTTAAAAATTAAGCCTTATAATTCACGGTGAATTGAAAATTGAGTAAATTGAATTAGTAATTACACCTAATACGAATGGTTCCAAACATAAAACAAGACTTAATGAAAAAAAATATAATGAAAAGCAGTAGATTAATACATTTTGTGTTAACGCAAATGTGTGATTATCTACGACTTGACATTTTTGCCAAAAGTGCTCAGTTTTATTAAAACAATCCAGTAACAGTGTGTATAAAACACAGTTGTTTATACTCTTTCTTCATTCACCCCTTTCATAAACTACTTGGACAATATACTCGTACTAGCGAAACTGGCAAGAGGCCTAGTGTAGGGCTAGTGCTTTCCGAAGAGATTTTTTTTGACAATTTAATCCATATTATTACATCTTGATGTATAATTTTTGATCGCTCGTCATACATTTTGTATGAGACTATAGCATAGTAGTCAAAATCCGGCCTTAAGTCCTAGACTTAAAAATATGTATATTCCGTGAAAACCCATTTATGACAATGTTCAAATTTTCCATAATACATATAATTGAGTTAACATTAACGTGTAAAAAAAAAACTTTAACAATTTTACGCAATATTTAATGTGCAATTAAAATGTAGGTCGACATTGAGTTCCTTTGTTTTTGCGAGTTACTTTTTATTATTTATTAGCTAAAATTCGCAAGTTACGTTGTAGTGTGAATGGATAGTCCTAAGCGTATGTCTACATTGTGAGATAAATAAATTTCAATGGCAGGTTTTTTACTATATCTCTCTGATTTTGGCAGAGTAGGGTAGACTGTAAACTGTATACGATAGCGGATCTCCCGGTTTCAGGTTCGATTCCCAGGTCAGGCAAGGTGCTATTGGCGTTTCTTTTCTTATTTGTATTTCTCAACAGCAGCCCAGAGTTTGGTAACGAGCTCAGTATAAATATGGCAATAGGCTCGCCCCTTATAAATCTATAGGCCTACCATTTTAAATCGCGAAACGTGGGTGTTTCAACTCTTTTTCCACCTTCGAGTATAAAAGGTGCGATGTTAATATATTGAGGTAATAAAATAACACACGAAATTATATTTTATTAGTCTTAAAGAAAAATGTCATAGGTTTCTATTGTAACCGTGTACGCCCATAGTACTATCCCAGCGTTGGACAATTGCAACCCCTTTTTTTCATTTGCCCCACTTTGACGTTAAAATCTTATCACAGGTATATCAGGTAATTAATGGATAAAAAATTCTCATTTATTATGCTAGTGTAGAGTCGTCTAATGTAAAAGCAATGGCCTATATTAGTCTCTGAGTAAAAACCCGGATCTCAGCCATCCGGGTTAAAATTCTTAATTACGTTCGAGTGAGTTTTAGGACTCGCGTGCTAATTCAGTATTAATTATCTCTAGCTATGAGCGAATTAAATTAAACATTTTAAACTAGGTGTATAGTTTAATAATTAATTTATATCTATAGTAATAAAAAAGAGCGGAGTGACGTCAGTTGGCTTTTACGTTTTTACGGCTAAACTGCTGAACAGATTTTAATGAAACTTGTTACAGCTATGGCTGTAACTTGGGAAATTCTTAAAAGTAAGGCTTGAACTGAATATGTGTGTTGCAAGTCTTAAGGTTTAACATCTTATTGTAGAGAAAAAAAAATATGGGTGATCCCAAGTATTTATGTTACTGAGTAGTACAGTACGCAAATTATTTTAACCATAACCACGTGAGATACATAATATTAATCTAAGTGCGGTAATTATAATGCCCAAGGGCGTAGGCGGAAATAAAATTAGTCACCATGAGCAAAAAAATATTACGATTTAAACACAGGTGATACATGAAGTTTTTATACATACATACATAAATAAAATCACGCCATGTTCCCATAGGGATTCCTTGCGGTTTTTTGGTCTCCACCAAAGAACGCCACTTGGTTTCTTACAAACATCCCTTCAAATCCCTTGCTTCATTCGCATAACATCTTGTCATACAGGACCGAGTACTACGCACCTGGCTTTTTTGAAGGACATTTCCGATATGATCTGTCTATGTGTTTCAATGTTCCATATAATTGATTAGCTTGATAATATTTATGTTGAGCGTGGGAATTTTAAAGATATTGTTTACTTCCTTCAACTTGTAATAGATTATTACCGTTATTAGATAAGTTGGGACTGTAATTTATATGATTGGTAGTTTTGTGCTGTTGATAGGTGTAAATTGTTAATGCTCCTAAGGTTTTATTCTTTGGTAGGTATTGTAAGTAGTTCTTATTTCTATGTATTGGAAGCCTTGATATTATTTAGCTTAAGTTTGAATAGACCAAAATTATAATTTTATATACTTATTTTCTTTACTCAAGCCGTTTTGTACGTTTTATCCAAGCCGTCAGTCTCATTGGTGGGTATATTTGATAAACTATGGGGTTATGGGTATATAACTTATCATCCCAAAATACCAAGAAAGCCCAAAAATACTGACACAAGAAGTATCTTTCGTACTTATATGAAAATCAAATCTGATGTTTGCTTCTTCTAACATTAAAATTGGTTTAAGTAATGTAGTATTATGTAAAATAAAAATGGTCTAACTTAAATACAAACATTGTCATACACGTCAATAGTAATTTCCCAAAACGTATGACCTAGGTTACCTAACAATTTAATACAAACATTTAATATTGTATAAAACATATTCTCAGACTAAGTAATAAAACATAATTATTTCGTTAACAGAAGGTCGAGCGTAAAACTAGTGCAATAAAAAATGCAATGTTATATTAAACATTATATTCAGCTGAGTCATTCAATGATAAAATACTTTGTTTAATAATGTTAGGAAAATTATTATACTATAGTGGTAAGCAGTGATAGCTGAGTGGTTTAAGTTGGCACCTTCCACGCAAGTCGTCGCAGGTTCGAACCCGAGGCAGCACACCAATGACTTTTCGAAGTTATGTGTGTATTAGAAATAATGCCTAAAATTTGTTTGATGCATTTATTGAGGGCATTCAAAATCCCCAACCCGCACATGGCCGGCGTGGTGGACTCAAGGCCTAACCCTTGCCCTGCAGTGGGACAGTAATGGGTTAAAAAAAAATAGTGGACTAAGCAGATATATCGTGCCTACGACCCGTACTCGCAGTCAAATATAAAGCAGGACTATGATCATCTGTAGAATTTCCTTATGCCTGGTTTTTATAGTAATATCAATATAGGATACAGCCTGGTGCCGCGAAATGTAAGGAAAGAAGGCCCAAAAGGAGATGGAGGGACGACCTGGATCACGTTCTAAGATGGATGGCAAGAAATTAAAATAGTCAGAGGGGTCGGGAAGCCTTCGAAAGAGGTCGTTGTCCAGTAGCGGAACTGTCGCAGTCCAAAAAAACCCGCTAGCTGACCTTTTTTTTACTTTATTCTCACAGGTCCAAAATAATAAAAGCATTTTTTAAATTCCTGCGTTGCTAACGGTGTACTTTCTGTATAGCAGAATTATAAAATGGTCAAATAGATTCATTAATCTGCCTTCAGAAACAAACAAAATGTCCTGTTGGGAATGATTCCTATGTATCATTTTAGAGTTATTCTGATGTAAAGTTTGAACAGACGGTACAGAGCACGCACATTATGCGTAACAATTGCGATTATTACGCGGCGTGGACACGCCCAACTACCGATTAGTTGCGCGTGTGTCATTGTCTATACAGGTGATGATTCAAGAGTATAACTCTATTTTGTTATAATAATGTTTTTTCTTAACAAATAATATAGTTTCGATTGTTTGAAGGTTTAGATGTGACGATAATTTACCTTACAACCATTAAGTACCTTAGTTTATATTCTCCTGATGTAACCAATTCCAGAATAACTGGTTGGTAATCACCGTCGTTAGAGCGATTTGGAGAAAAGAAGAAAGATCTGTGTTTAGCTGTGATTTAGGGTACCTCTAGGTATTCTACTTCTGTAATTGAAGAAATCCAACATGACTTATGCCCGGTTTCTGAGTGCATTTAGCGGTAGTTTATGTATTCAAAAGCGCTTATTTCATATGAGTTTAAACGCTATTGAATAGATAAACTATCGTCAAATGTTCCTCAGAAACCGGGGGTTATTTGTTTGATAATAAGTATCACCACATAGAGGCATCAATGAAATCTGATTTGAATGTTTGATAGTCATACGACGTTGCCTGATACGATTGCATGGCCATATCCCAAAGGAGTGTTAGCAACATGTTTGCTAGTGAATGATTTCCAAACGTGTACCCTAGACGCGGCATAAAGGTTATAAGTAATTCATTCATTGTATTAGACACATAGAATAGGATTAGTCTATTGTTTCTTGTTATTCCTTACAACAACTGTGTAGTGTGAAGCTATGATTTCCAAGACCGACGTAATTCAAGTTGAATCAAAATCAAATCATTTATTTATTTAGGTCAAGTGCTGACACTTATGATAGTCAATGATACAGAGAGCGAATTTACCGCCAGTTCGGAAGGTAGGGCCCATGAGAAGAGCTGGCAAGAAACTCCTGGCCACTCTTTTTAATTTACTAGTTGAATTATTATTGAATTTAAACAATAGCAGTAGTTATAAGTATGGAAATAATTAGCTTGACATTGGTAGCTATAAAGTAAACTTCGAGGATTAAAGAAAGTGGGTCTATTCATTCACCAAACGTTCCGTTTTAAAATGATACAAAAATATATCATACAAGTTCTGCATATTTTGGGACATATCAATGAATATCTAGACCAAATTTCCGTATTGACATTATAGCTTGACCTCAAATAAAATTACGAACTCTTATCTCAAAAAAATATGTGACTTTAACCAAGTACAATCAAAGATGATCAATAGATATAATACTCATTCATACAAAATTCCCAACATCTTTGTAACTTGTCATTGTTAAAAATAAATATAAATAATTAAAGTTGACAGTAAAAGACTTGGTCGTCATTGTCGTTGGTTTTCCCACAAAAAGTTGCGTGTCCGTCCTTAGAGAGGTCGCTCCAATTATTGCCTTCAAGTACATTGTCAGTTTTTGTGCAAGGTGAAGAGAAACTACGCACTGTGAAAAAAAATGGGTATGTGACTTTGTTACATAGGCCTAAAAAAGTCTTAGCAAATGTAAATGATATAAATTCTTACTTACGTGACGCATCATAGAGAATGTACGTACCATGAATGTACTTCTTCTTCTTCTTATCGTATGGTTAGTGGTTAACCTAGTGTCAAAGTTGTTCCAGCCGCCCAAAGGTCTTTGACGTGGCTTAACGACTACTCTGCGAATCTTTTTTGACAACAACTGGGACCGTTTTTTTACGTGCCCTCCAAAGGACGGGGACGACTAGTTCAAATACCACTATGCGGTCACCCTCCCTATGGAATGACCGCGCTAAAGGTTGCTTAACCCACAGATCGTTTACCAACCGGTGAACGCAGTGGGCTACGGGCGCCTCATGTACTTAAAATATTTGTGTTTCCTTTCTCATAACATTATCAACTATTGCAAAACAGGTAGGTTTGGGAGGATTCGCGTCACCAGAAATCGATCCCTTGTCTTTTCAAATCTCTCAAGCATTATCAAAAATCAAGAAATTTTCGGCTCCAATACATTAGACATTTATTGAAATTAGGTCCTCTTAATATGATAGTACTTTAACTACTATTAACCTGAAAAAAATAAACAAACAGCATTTTATAACCCATCTCTTTACCTCAACCCCAAACACTTCATCTCCCTTTAAAAAAGTCCTGTAATACCCACCGGACTTTCCAAATCCAGGTCAATTTATCAGACTCACATCAGGGATCAATCAGTGGGATCAGTACAAGCCGGACTGTACCTTTATAATACGTGTCACCTGTGATCAAAATGAGCAAGGTTTTGTCCCAGAATCCTATCCATTTGTCTTTGCAGTAGATGTTTATCTTTTGTGCTTTTAAAGGCAGATATAAAATCACATAGTTCAAGTACTTGGAGCAGTGGATTAGGTCGCCTCGCCGATACCATTGCGAAGGGAGCTTGTAGGTTCAATTCCCACAAGGAACAAATATTTTTGGGATCTACAAATGATTGTTTTGGGTCTGGTTGTACTTTGGTACGTTTTTGTATGTTTGTAAAAGTCGCCGCGACATAAGGGTACTTCTTAGTGCGGGAGTTGTCTAAAAAAACGTTTTAGCATTCTATTTTCATGCAGTCAAGGGTTCCAAACGTTAGATAGACACCTCTAACTTTTAAAAGCTGTATCACCTATTTTAGTTTCACTTCTTATAGCATTTGTTCGTAGAAAGGTGCTGTGACATTGTTAGTGCAATCGCAATAGTCTATTAGGTATTACACTTGACCTAAAGCTAAGGATTGTTTACGAACCACCGTGACGATTAGCTCAAATACCTATGAATGGTCACTTCCCCCCATTTAAAGACCGACCGCGCCGAATGGTGGCTAGTCAAGTCGCTGATGATTCATCGAACAGCTCATGTTTTTATTATGAAATCACTAATTATCCTTGAGATACTCTAGCTAGCTATTAGTATTGCTTCTGTAAGTTTACCGGTTTATAGCTTTGAACATTAAAAGCACGTTTAGTTTGTTTTCAAAGTAGATTTTTTTATCTCCTTGCGTAACATTTTTCATCAACTCAAGTTTCTTGGGCTGCCTCTTTGGTGCGGCCGGCTGTGTATTCGACTGCTGAACACGAGGTCTCGGGTTTGATTCCCAGGTCGGACAAAATGCTACAGGTTTTTTTATTGTTATATTTTTCTTTTTTCGTACCGTGCCCAGTATATGGCAAAAGGCTCGCCCCCTATTACATAGTTGTTGACTAACATAATTGATATGGCGTGATATTCTGTCAAGTAAAGCAGTCAAATTTGATAAATAATAATTAATATCCAGTCCTTCCTTTATCATCATATATTTGCACTAAAACAATGGTGACAAAACTAAAATAGCTATGTCGAGCCTCTAAATCTTGCTAAATTATTGAATGTATGTTACTCATTATGTCACAGACGAGACGGGTCAAATTCTTGAGCATCTATTGAAGGGCGTCTCAAATGGTCGTAGATCGATTAATCAACATACTGACCTCTACGACCTGAGAGCCTACAATTGAAATAGCTGTTAGATTCTTGTTAGAATTCAACAAATTAACGAAAAGGCTCTTTGTGCTAATGTTTCTAATGTGTTTCAAGGTTTTGAGGCATCGTTTCTTTGTTTTCTGAAGAAGTCGATCAGCATTTTGGACACAATTTTTTATAGGTTAGGTTAATAAATTACTTTTATCTCTGTCTACCCCCATAGGATCAAACCGTGGTTTTGTGTAAGTATATATTTCATTGTTGTTGTTTAAGCATAAAAAGTCATTACTTATTGTATAAACTCAGTCAAAACACTTCAAAAAGTCTTGAACAGTCTCAAAGGATATAAAACCTTTAACATGCGGGGAGTTTTAATCATTGCAACGGTAAAGGTATCTTATGATTTCAATTATATTCTTCATAGCCTTTGTGGTCCACATTGAGTTCTTCATTCTTACTTTAAATATAGGCGTCTAACTAAAATCCTGTAAAAGTACTTAGACTTCTAGTCATCAAGATCAAAACCAATGAGACTACAGCTTAGACCACCAACATATTTCCTAAATATGTTAAACTGAACGTTATACGCAAAACCTCTTCGTCCGTTAACCATCAATAATCTGTACAAAAACTAACAACAGATTACACGTTAATCGGTTTATGATTAAACTTTGAAGCCTGCTTCGTGTGTTTGCAAATACTTGATAGGTCTTATATAGTGATAAACTTGTACTAAATATAATAAGAGGAAAAATATCTGGAAGACGGAAAAGTTACACATTCGGAGGTATTTATATAAGCTCTGTATTTTTGAATATTATTTAAACGAGGTACGTTCATAGACTCAACTTTGTGTACATTAGTGGTTCATAAGCAGGCTAATCTTAAATCTACTTGCCTGGGTCATTTTAGTAATAAGTGGTTAAGATTGGGAAGTTTCATCGTATTACTTTTGTAGATTCATTGATCGTATATTTGATAGCCATTTGGTTTAGCATAATAATTCACAATTTTTTTCAATGGTCTTCAATGGTTTTCAATGGTCATATATGTGAAACATTATATTATCTGTCCATCTATCACACCGTGTGACACTGTTTGTAGTTTAGTTGAAAACCTAGCTCAATTCTCTATTACTATCGACTACCGACAACCGACCTGTCATCGAGAAATTTTGTATGAAAATCTGATCAGCGCCTCTGACGAGCGTCGTAGAAACTTTTTTTGGCAGTACATGCTAAATGTCAAAATTCGATAGCTAGCCGGTTGTCGGTAGTCGATAGTGGTAGAGAATCGAGGTACTGGAGTATATATTTATAACATTATAAAGTATTTAGTTAAAAATAAATCAACCTGTCAACATAAAAATTAAAGCACTAAGTCTCGTTTAATCATGGTTCGTTCACGGGAATGCATTACAACAACACGGGAACGAAACACGGTACAAAAAGCAAGCTTAGCCGCTGATATATCGTGCAATCGGAGGAAGGCGCCGCAGCATTATCGGTGCTCGCGTGCTTACACCTGCTCTTACTATGAGTTCTCACGGCACGAAAGGAGAATATAAATTTGAAGAATGCAACTCGAACTAAAAAAGGATAGAAAATCTTGTATAGTACTAAAAGAGTTAAAAGTGATAAAAGATGATAGTTTTTCGATTTCTGAGAGGTTTAAAAGGCTAACTTTGAGATAGGCTAGGACAACTAAACATAGATTTAAGTGCTAATTTAGTTAGTTTAGAATTAACTGTAGTGGACTAATGAGGTCCTATATTTGTCTGGACCGAGCAAAATGTTCAGCAGAGCTTTGGCTTTATAACACGGACCTTACATAGGCTTTGATCATTCTAAAAAGGAGCTTCGAGTTTATGCTTGGTAACTATAAACGTTGCACTACGATCGTAATATAATTTTTATTCAAGGCCTTTAAAACATGCAAGATGGAAGAAATAACTTTTCCCTAAAACTGAGGAACCATAAAATTAGCAAAACTTAAGCGTAATCTCATTCCATCAATGAATAAACTAAAATTTAAATTTAATTCTTGAATAATTTCGAAAACTTGTAGTAGTGGTGCGCATCGTTGAGAAACGTTCCCCTATAACACGGCGATTTGGTATCCGATCTCCGCCAACGATACGATAGCTATTTTAAACGTCCTTTACATTTTTACAAAGAAATTGAGATTTTAGGGGAGACTTTGTAGTTGCAATTTATATTTTGTATTTCGTGTGTTTTGTTTTCAAGATATTGTGAGTGGAGTGATCTTAGCTGTTCTATCTTAAAATGTAGGAAACAAAAGTAAGATAGAATTACTCGTATACATTGGTACTATAGCGTGGTGGACTTAAGACCTAACCTCTCCCTTATTCTATGAGGAGAACTTTGCCCAGCAGTGGGACAGAACTGGGTTAAAATATCGCACTCCCGGTGCAACACTGTCACTTTTGTAAAAAAAAACAAATCTATAGATATCTTACAAAGTCATTGTTGTGTGAGGTTTCAACGTTTTAAATGCTTCTCCTGAAAAACTAAATTTTTGCATAAGTGACAGTATTGCACCGGGGATGCGATATATTTATTGGTATTTTAAGTGCAAGTAGTTTAATATAATTGCAATTCAAATGCAATTGCAAATCCCAGGACTGAACTGTGAAATAATGTAATATTCACTCGGAATTTACAAAATGTTTTCAAAATATGGGAGTCTACCAACTAACTCGTATGGAGCCAACATATTTAATCAAAGCCTCTTTTATTAAGAGCTTAGTCTGCATCAAGACGCCAAGAAAAATCATGAAAACGTGATCTAAAGAGCATTTTTAGAAAAGCCCTTTATTAGTCCTTCCGTCTTAATATCGTATACAGATCCCTCTGTGTTTAACAGCCAGCGTCAAATTACTGCGTTTAGCGTAACAGTGCAGCTCGCAAGCATTGAAGTAAGACTTGTTGTTTGAAGCACACAGCGGCTGGTAGATGCTGGAGCACATGCACCTGCCTTTAGGATGCTGTTGGGATGAGTAGACGTCGTCATCTGTTCTGTAATTGAAGAATATCAGGTTATTAATGGTAGTATACTTATAGTAGACGTACTAATCCGATTTGGAAACCACATAGAGCAGAAGTCGCTTAGCGGCTTAAGTTGTGTGTGTGCTAGAAATGAATATCGCTTGTTTTATTGGTGAAGTATATAATCGAGGACACTCTGCCGGACTTACGATTCTTTAAAATAGTTCTTGAAGGTATTCACTAGTCCAGTGACCAGTGTCGCGGACTCAAGATTTACTTAATTTGGTTTCTGGAATCCATTGTCCATACATTGGGACATTCATATGTCTAAGTTATTCTTATAAAAAATGGAAACTACGGCATTTTTTTTTAACTCACCCCCTTCGCAGCATATTTCGTATTTGTGCTGTCGGGTCTACTGTAGTAGGAATTATGGCGGTGCTCTTCTTACGTGTTGCTCCATAAATTATGAGAAGAAGTACTGCGTCTGTGAAGAAATAGTTATATTATTATGTTAAGTCTTTTTTTGTAAAAGTTGCAGAACAAGTAAATATTCCCAGGATATTTTATTTACAAAATCTATACTAATGATATATGTATTATATTATGAATGCGAAATACTGCCAGACTATTTGTGTATCCCTATAAATTGTTATGCTTTCACAGCTAAGTCGCCAAATCAATTTTGATGTAATAGGTGGAGCCGTGCGGCAACGCGTGGCCCTATAAACAATAAAACTATCAATTTAAATAGGTGTGTAGATTCAATAATGTATTTCTACTTACGTATGCATACAGTGAACCAAAACTTTGCCATGAAAAGAAAAATAGTCTTGCACCAAACACTGCAGAAAATGGTAATCATTTATGAGACATTAATCATTATAGGAATGCGAATATTAAACTGTTTAATTTCAGAAATTGGATTTTTTATTGGACGATGTTATTGAAGTTTCATTTGCAAGTGAAATAGGGCATTTGATATGAATTTTTAATGTTTTTGTGTTATCGTACTGAGATTAATTACTTACTAAGACCATTGTTAAATTACGCCAATAGGACAATAATAAAAAAAGTATATATTATAAGTTTTGAGCTATGAGGAAGGTACGGGAGACTGGCTTCCGCGCGGTGACACGTGTTCGCTCATGAAAATCTTATTTTCTGCTCTCTGAGTCATTTAATTGATTTACTAATGTATATTAAAAAATTGTAGTAATCGGCGGTCCTGTATGACAAGATGCATGGATGTGAATGGAGCAAGGGAAGTTTGTAAGGATCGTACCAAGTTGCGTTCTTTGGTGTCTAAAAATCCTATGCAACACAAGAATAATTCAACTTACTTAAAATTCAGGGAAGTTCCCAAAAATAATCCATCACTTTGTAACACTTGCCTAATTAAACTATTAAAAGACCTCAACGTGAAACGAAGCGTAACTTCTAGTTTAATGTAACTTCTAGTAATTGTAGCTATAAATTATGTTGTAGTTGAAATTGTAATTAGTTTAATTTAAGTTGATCTTGCTAAACCTAGTTAGATTATGAATCACCTTTATGTGATTTTGTAACTACAAACGTTACATCAATCCTACTTCTATGGTTTTTGAGTCTAAGTTACTTGCGCTCACTTGTCGGACAACCCAGAGCCGAGTTGCTCAACGTCGGTTAACAAACATTAGGGTTAAACTTGGTAGTAACCTTTGGTGAAGACTATTCGTTGCTGGCGGCCCTCAGGTTGCATTGGTATTTCATCTGAGCATCTCCCCGCTTCCGAAAGCACGTGGGAAGTCGTTCCTGGGCAGCGTCGATTATGATGATAGTCATCAGTGTCTTTAACGTTGACACTTGACCATTAACCACATAAAGATAACTTATGTATGGTTCGTGGTTGTAAGACATGTGGTGCGATTCCCTACACTTGGTACTATGGAATCTCGATAGTTTGACATTTAAAATTACTGCAAAAATGTTTCCTTTGGCACCCGCTAGATTTTTTTCAATAGTTAGCCGGTTGTTGACAGTGGATGGTAATAGGAAATTGCCCCGCTGAAAATAGATAAAAACAATGGTCACCCATGTTGATAATAACCTAGGTAACGATCCTTAACTTAGTCGCTCGTAGCCTACACAAGCATAATTGTTCACTAATATGATAATCGAAACAAACATACTAACACATATCTATGCGTTAATTACCTCAATGCGTAATTACACTTGTAAATTAATAATTAGTTAATTAAGACTATCGTAACAGATAATTTTTATGATTATTTATCATTTTTAATTAAGTTTACTTGGTTTTTGTTTTAGAATAAAAAATGCTTTGTTTTTTTGTATGTGCCCATGAATTTAATATGTTAGGCCTATTGTTGTTAGTATGAGGTGTGAATAAATTGCCTTGCGTTTAAATACAGGTTGTATAGATATCATGTATGGAGTTGATTTCTTTAAGACAGCCGCCCTGCAATTTGTACGAATGTCTTTGACAGACACTTAAGTAGTGAAATATGCATATCGCATGTACCTATTTTGCGCAACACACATAGGTTATTATTTAGTGGATTCGGTTCCTATTAGAAATCGTTTTTTTAGGCTTTAGCAATTTTTGTCTATTGTTTGTATATTTGCTTCTAGTGATACAATATTAATTCACTGGAGCATGCCCACGACTTCGTCCGCGTGGAAACCCTTCCCGTGTAAATCCCGATCCCTCGAAAACTCTGGGCTAAAAAGTAGCGTATGTGTTATTCTGGGTCTTCAGCTACCTAGATACCAAATTTTATCGTAATCGGATATGTAGTATTTGAGTGAAAGAGTAACAAATATCCATACATACTCAAAGTTTTGCATTTATAATATTAGTAGTAATAATATTATAGGATAGTGTGAAAGATATTTGATATAAAATGTCTATTTTAATGTCATATAAATCAAATTACGAAACCTATTTTGTTATTATTATAGTAAAATAGGGAGCCCTTTAACAATGCAAGATATTTTTTTACCTTAAATCGTATATAAATTGTATACCTAAAAATTAATTCAGTATTTTTTTCTATCATAAATAACAATTTTATTATATTTGACTTTACAAACAATGAGATAAAATCTCTATTTAATATGTATCTTATAATGCCTCGCCCTTCGAATAGGCCTTGATAGCGATATCCCTAGTGATATAAAAAACATAGAACAAAAGTCAACATTTTTGGTGAAAAAATAACAACAATGATTGATGATGATTTCCTAAAAAAATATTCAAGTATATCCGTTATAAAACAAGTTTTATTTAAATTTAATTGAAGGAGGAATAAACGAGTTTTTTGTCAAAGGTCGAAGAACTTGGAATATGCGTCAATTGTTTTAGGCGTAAACCGTTTTGTTTCTTCTATACGATTTATATAATAAAATTCGTTTACTGTAAGAGCGTAAAAATAGTGATGTTACATTTTAAATAACTGGGTTTAAATTTAAACACAGTTTTGAATTCCGCAACTTCCTTAGGTAAAACTAAATCAGTCAGTTTATTGTTAAAAGGGTTCCTCCTTTTGTATAACTTACCTACATCCTTATGTTTTCACTATTTTGGCCTAATATAATCGAATATTGGCTAGACAAAATGATAATCTAGTTCCGAGGCTCCCATGATTAAGTTTATCTACATTATGTTATCATACTACAAAGTCAAAGTCAAAGTCAAATATTCTTTATTTCATAAACTTTAACAAGTATTTGAAATCGTCAAAATATTTTTTATCTACCACCGTTTCGGAAAAGCTGTTGCTCGTGAGAAGAAACGGCAAGAAACTCACGGCTTGCTCTTTTTAAATGTATCTTTTTAGATGCACAAGTTAGCCTAAGAATGGGTCTATGCTGGAGATGACGAGCATGAGCCGAATACAAGCGAAGCATGGGCCGAGCGCAAACGAGAGCATTCGTTCAAGCCTTCAAGTCATAGTTAATAAGTCCTAGACCGTATCTAGATTGTTGTATCTTTAACGTATAAATTTGCTTCAAAACTAATTAAAATTCTTCATGATTTTTTAAACGAATTCCTTTGTCTTGACCTCAAATACTTCCGGAGGAAGCGCATCCTTTTATATTTAGTCAAGAATATAATAAAATCAGGCAGCATTTTTTAAAAGGCTATCTGTGCATAACTCCTCCCTCGCTCGGGAGGAGACCCTTGCCCAGCAGTGGGACAGTAACGTGTTAAAAAAACTCGACTATAATAAAATCAAGCAACATTTTTATAAGGCTTTCTGTACCTAACTCCTTCCTTGTTCGGTAGGAGACCCTTGCCCAGCAGTGAGACAGTAACGGGTTAAAAAAACGTGTACTTAAAAAAAATAGTATTGAATAGTGTAGTTAAGTAAGCGGCAACATTGATGAGAACAGAGTCCGAGAGGCGGTCGTTTCATATTATCTAAATATATGTAACTCAAAGGTGACTGACTCACATAGTGGTCTATCAATGCACAGCCCAAACCACTGGACGGATCGGGCTGAAATATGGCATGCAGGTAAATGTTATGACGTAGCATCCGCTAAGGATTTTGATCAATTCTACCCCCGATGGGATAAAATAGGGGATGAGAGTTTGTATGAAAATTCTGTCCCAGGTCACAAACCACGCAGACGAAGTTGCGAGCAAAAGCTAGTGGTACATAAGGCTCTTTGTTTTCTTTTGGTCAGTTCCCTAACCTTGACACAGTTAACTCTTGAACCTGGTGTTTCTGGTTCATAATTGATGTTAATTAACCCGGACGTTAGTTAGTACTCTTTTCACGCGTGTTTACAGATTATGCGTGAGATTCCGATGAGTTAATTCCGTTTGTGATTGAATGGCGAATGGAAAATATTCATAATATTTTTATGGTCTGAATTTGACACATAATAATTGCTCTTGTTGAAAAAAAAAACATACAATTTTCTGACTTTTCTATGAGTCTTCTCCAGTCGATTAAGAATTTGTTAATTAAGCAACTGTTAGTGTAGGCAATGCTTATGTGTATGCTATGCGTAGGTAACCACTTTTATTGAAAAGGAGACATCCGGCGATAGATAAGGCGCAGATTTTACGTTCCCTTCTAGGAATGAAGGTGTACTTTTACGGTGGAGGTGAACGATTCAATTTCTTAACTACGGGCAATCACCGACAATTGATAGTAAAACCCAGGAATTATTTTTATAGCTTGATCTAAGATTCAGACCTGAGACCTCTCGAGGAACACCGAGATCTGTTACAATTATTGTAGTCTTACTGGGAATCTTGTATACTGTATCTAGAGTAACAATAACAAGTAATTTATATGACAAACATATGAGAACACCAAGAGTCGTATAACATAATTTGTATGATTTGTACTCAGTTAGAACATATTATGTGTGTTACGCGTAAATAATTTTGTTTACGTGCGATGTTGTTGTGTTGTAACTTTGTAAAGGTAGGAGTTCGTTAGGACGTAAGGTTAAGATGCTTGCTCGTGCATTTGGTTTGACTGCTTTCCCCACTTTTGGACTTATTTTGATAATTGTATTAGGTATATCGTAATTTAATTTTGCGTTATTTTTTATGTCAAAGTAGCTTAATAAACGTATATGGGTTCATAATAATTAACCCATTTAATGGCAAACGCCTGCCAAAAAAGTCATTATCTGTAAAAATACATACACAGCTTTGTTAGTAATTATAAAAAGAACGCATTTTTTTTAAAGCTACATATGTAACTTTTTACGTATTTAATTTATTAGACATAGCTTGACAAATACACTACCAACGATGTAAAACTAGCACCTTTAATGGGAATTAAATTTATATCCCAGTGAATTTTTCTAATGACGCATTGTTCAATGATTACTTTCACTAGGTACTACTTCAGGAAGGAGGTCTAAATATTATAAGATGTTGCAATGTTTAACGCTGTTACATTTCAATGTATGTAGAGCCTTACAAGTTATGTTCTCGCGCCCTAGTTTACACAGTGAGTCAGTCGGCACCTTGCTTTACTTGTTCTGTACCGGTAGCTTTGTTCTTAGAAGGTGACGATTGTTCGGAAGTTTCAGGGTTCAAGCATATAGGACAAGAAAAATAAGTCTCTTTAAACTTGATGACTGCCACCGTGTGTCGGGAGGTCGTGGGTTCGATTCCCATACGGAACATTTATTTGTACGATCCACAAATAATTATTTCGAGTTGTACGTTGTGTCTATTGTTTGTATGTTTGTAAAAGTCCCCGCGATACAAGAGCAATTATTAGTGCGGGAGTAGTCTTAGAAATAGATTTTTTTTTATTTTAAATTTTTTTACGTATTCTAAGTTTCTTAAACTTTTAAACGAACTTGAAATGAATTCACTAATTTTTTTTTAAGGGTGACCAGTGGTGACTATCTCAACCACGGCGATTACAAGTGTTGTAGTTTTATGGTTTCGATTTCTTTTTAACCGACTTCAATAAAGGAGGAGGTTCTCAATTCGACTGTATTTTTCATCACTGAGGTAGGACAATCGCCAATTATATTACTACAAAGAAAATTCGTATGCACTCTAGTTTTATCTGCAAAATAAGTATGATATTTGTGATGACAATAAACGACAATAGCTCTTGGGATTAGTCGCTCGCTTGATTAGGATTCTTTGAAATTAGGGAACTTTGCTATAAATTGTATAAACTCAGTAGCAGTAGGTCTAAATATTGTAAAATATGGGCAATTAATGATGCAAATAGGTGATGTTACGTACAATTTGATGTTATTCATAAAACTGTCACTTTTTTCTTTTATAATGTTCACAACCAGAGTGCTCACTTGCTGCCCATATTCTTATTATCACATGCTAGTAGGTGCTCCCAACATACGGTATGATCAGAGACTAATAAATAACCTAGCTATGTTTATTTAACTTAATTGACGTTTAGTCTATATCGCTGATTGTTGGCAGCTCCTCGCATGATCAATTATTGTATCAACCACATAGTAAAACTTTTTGGCGATTGAAAAGAGTGGCCGTGAGTTCCTCGCTAGCTCTTCTCATAAGGCTCCACCCCCTTTCCGAGCTAGTGGTAGATTCAGTAATTGTAACGACTATCATAAGTGTCAATATTTGACCTAAATGAATAAATGATTTGATTTTGATTTTGATTTTGATAATTAAGTTGAACCAAACGCATTCCCTGTGTTACGCAACAAACAATGCTAATCTTTATCTCCTTTTGTCATAACAGCTTCAAGTCACACTTATTCACTTCCATCAAACAATTCTCACAGCACCTAAGACCACAAATCGACCTTGAAGACCTTTTGTCATACCAAGGTTACTAATATTGTCGTAAAAACTGTCTGTAATGTAAGCCATGTAAACGACAGTAGGCAGCAACGATTGTCCTACTTCAAGGCATTACCATCAACACGTTTTACCCCCGATTTCTGAGGTACATTTGGCGGTAGTTTATCTATTAATTCACTAGCGTTTTTTTATATGAGTTTTGACGCTATTGAATAGTCACCTTCAACTAGCTATGGCTGTGGATATCGGGTATTGTATACGAAAATTACAAATGTTATGGCAAACAAACTTTGGAATAAATGTGAAAATAAACTACAAATAATCTAAAAATAACGAGTAATACAAATTTTAATAAAAAGTTTTGATAAAAATAAAAAATAGGAATCAGGCTTTTTGAATTATTGTCATATTCAGAAAAGAAATGTTTGTCAGATGTTGTCTCTAGAATTAGTTTTTTAGTATATAAGAATTGCTCTTGTGTCGCAGGGACTTTTATAAAACATACAAACAACGAACACAAAGTACAACCAGACCCGAAACATTTATTTGTGGGTCGCCCAAATAATTGTTCCATGTGGGAACCGAACCCACCACCTGCCGTCGCAAAGGTAGCGGCGTGGCGACCTGAACCACTGCGCCACGTGTCTTTCCGTGGAAAAGTGATTTTCATCATGGTTAAGTTGACAACTTAACTAGTGAACGAATTCATGGGAAAAAGTTAGTTCTTCATAATTATACAAGACACGTAGAACTAGTGCCAATGGCAAACTAATTTTGTAGTTCATTGCGTGATCTGACATGAGCAGTATGGCTCGTGAGAATCCCTGTAGTTACCGTGAGTTTGAACTTGGGAACATTATATTAAACTAGCTTATTATCAACTCGGCTTGCCTACAATTTTGGTAAATAAGTCAGTCTCAATCACCCCCGGTTTCAGAGGTACATTTAGCGGTAGTTTATTTTCATTTTGTTCATTATTCATTAGCGTCATTAGTTTATTTTATTCATTAGCGTTTAACCTCATATAAACATGACTGTTTGAATAGATAATCTACTGCTAAATGTACCTTAGAAACCGGGCATCAGTCAGTCAGCCAAAAATAATACTTTATTCGACTTCTAGTCTTCAAGCAGTTAAAAAGTGAAAGTATAACAGAAAGAAAGACAAACGGACTCTCGCACTTTACTATCAAAGTTAATCCGTGATAGGCTGACTTAACTATTAGTAAGTTATCTTTCATTAAAGGAACCGAGCTATGGAGTAAGCTAACTCTGAAGCGATTATTCTACAGAGTGACAGCTTATTCTTCCTATTTCCAATACCACTATGCGCCTTTACGGTCACTTTTTAAGTTATGTAATAAACCGGTTATAGTTG
This sequence comes from Anticarsia gemmatalis, assembly GCF_050436995.1. Lineage (NCBI taxonomy): Eukaryota > Metazoa > Arthropoda > Insecta > Lepidoptera > Erebidae > Anticarsia > Anticarsia gemmatalis. The sequence goes on along the minus strand of NC_134756.1, from coordinate 980,613 downwards.
TTCCAATGGGAATAACAGTTCGCCAAATCATATCTAAAATTTTAACCCTAAATTCTCCTTTTCTTTAACTTCCCTTCTTACCTTTTAGATATATAAATATCTTAAATGTTCTAAGCAACTACAGTCAGTGGTTAAACTATCACCGAAGCGTGAAAATCATCGTTAGCGAACAAACGTTGATGTTTGGACGACCTACATGAACTATTATGGCATATACATACATACATACATACATACAAATGCTTTGTTCCACCTGTATGTATCGCTCTAGTTATTAACAGCCTTCTGTGCGATGAATTTTAAGTAAGGTTTGTGAGTAATGAGGTACTACTTCCTATTTAGATGCAAGTATAAAGTCGGATTGAACCCGAGACCTCGTGATTACAGAGGCAGTTAAAAACAAGAAACATTAATATTACAAATGTCAATGTGGGGATTTGTTTTTCTTTGGCGTGACAACCGTTCAATAGATTTACATTAAATTTTGTTAAGTAAAAATTTATACTGTCCTTTACGATCAAGATCACTCTTTAATAGAGATCCTAGATAGATCGATTTTAATAAATGTATTACTTTTTTTATGTCAACCGCATAGGTAGGTACTATCGAGGAAGTCCTAAACGAAGTTGGCGGCATGATTTGGACGCATTCCTAGATAGATTACTGAAACTGATGGAACTGAAAATCCACGGGAAAAGCCTAAAAGTTCAGGGATATAGAAATAGGCTAGTTAAAAAACAACGACCCAGATAAATATGTATTACAATGTCTGTATAGTGTATATATTGTAATCACTGTACCCTGCGGCTGCAACTTAATACATCGTTCAACTTCAATTTTCAATAGCCTCATAGATTTTCCCACAACTGTGTCCATACAATTATCATAACGACTATATACTTGAGTCACTATCTCATATTGTAATTAGTGCAATTTACTTTACGTGTTCAAGATTGTCATGTCATTGTCATGTTACATGATATTGATGATGAATCACTTGTTGAAGTGTGAGAAGGTCGATATTGTTGTTTTATATCGGTATAATAATTATATAGACATCCTTGGCACGGTCATCGCGCGCCAAGGTCATGAGATCTCTTCGATTCCCGGGTCGGGCAAAGGCTCAGCGATTGATATAGCAATTCTCAGAAAAAGCCCGTTTAGAGGCAAGCGTGGTAGAACTATGTATGGTGACTTTGCTTGCGTCACATAAGAGAGAATGGGTCTAAATTTTCACCGTTTTTGTAACATTTTTTACTGGTACTCAGCTCCTATTGGTCGTAGCGTGATGATATATAGCCTATAGCTTTCCTAAATAAATAGGCTATCTAACATTGACAGAAGTCTTCAAATCGGACCAGTATTTCTTGAGATTAGCGCGTTCAAACAAACAAACTCTTCAGCTTTATTATATTGGTATAGATAAGGAGAAGAATCTATTCTAGCAGTTGTTATAAATGAAACAGAATTTTAGCTCTACAAAAAATATTAGGCAACTTTTTTGTCATATTTGGAGCTATAACCTGCCCTATTTATGAAAACTTTTGTATTTTTTTAAGGAGACTTCATAAAACTAGCTACCAGGCTACATTGTCTTACTGATTTCCCAACGTTTCAATAAATTCGTTAGAAATCATCACCTGTAAAACAGCATCACAAAAACTGCATTCCTAACCTTGAAAAATTCGTCACACGAATCTTCAAATCATCAAAATAAGACTACTGTAGGTACAGCGTGTTGTATTATTACTTGACAGTGACATAAAAAGTGCCAGTGAACTTGACAGTAGTTGAACAGTGACGTCACGCTGACCGAGTCGCTTCACTGAACACGATGCTCTGATTCATTGATATTGTACGTTAACTATAAGATAGAGCGTGGTTTTGTATAACTTTAAACAAAAGAATTGATGGTTGGTATGTCCTGGCATGTAAATCGTTTTTATTCATTTTTGATTCAAAATTGAAATTTCTATCTAATTAATGTAGAGTTTAATCTTGGTTATGCTGTTCATTTGCCGCATATTCGATGATTATACTAAAATGTGCTTGGGTTTTATCACAAAAAATATAACGACGTGATAAAGAAAAATAATTTTCTAATTAAATACTGTATTTTTTTTTACTTTTTGCCTTTTTTACTATTAGAATTGTACAGACTTATTAGTCAAACATATTTTAAAATATTCGAGCTACTTAATCGTATTACAAAAATATCTGAAATAATAATTGAACACATCATTACTGAATCTTATTAATAGTAACAGCACTCAAAATTAAAAAAAGCCAACCTTACACTGCATAATAAAACAAATGAATTTAAAGAACGCACTACATTTCATCGAACGAACTATAACAATTACGTATGATTGACTCAATTTTTGTAACAAAAAACTTAAGTGCCACTGAATTACATCAATGGCTAGTGGTTATATTGATTGTAAATTATATTATGCTTTTTATATCTATTTTATTCTAAGTATTACGGGCTAAAATGTGAAGGATTTTAGTAGTTTCCTTATAAAATGTAGATAAAAAACATTGAATGCAAAGATTTTGTATTATAGAGAAAAACATAAACATAAAAATTTACCCCTTTTTTAAGGGAAATCAAGTAAAAATTGAATTAATGTTAAAATTTAGTCGTCGCAACTGGCAAAACTTTCTGTATTTTGTGTCAATTATCGTTATTAAATCCTTTGAAACAAACAAAATAATAATACCTAGCGCGAACTCAAAACTGGAATCAGTTATAAAAGTAGAGTACGCCATCTGTCTTAGTAGTAGAAGTAAAAATGTCTTATTCTTACTGTGTGACCAGCTATCCCTTTCTTTTTGTACTTCAGGTATACGTTTATCCTTGTCACGCAAATACAACTAACGGTTTATATCTGCGTGTGACCTAAATATTTTGTTCTGGGTATCAGAACATATACGATAAATAAATACTGACCTAAATCACTACAAAAAATCTTAGAATGTAAAAAATAAAAATATTATTATAACAAAAAAGAAGACTGTAAGAATGTATAAGAATTCTCAGGAAATTAAGTAACAAAATAATAAAAGAAGACCCTTCGTATATTTTTTCAACACCCCTTGAACATTTAACCCTGCGTGTGCCAGGTGTTAAAACAAATAATTTTAAATTTAAATTTAAATTTACAAAAAAAATATTTTAGCGTAATTATTTATTATCCAGCAAATACGATTGTATTTTATCTTTTATCGATATCAGCTACTAACAAATAATTTAGCTCGTAAAAACCCATTTAGTATTTAAAACTAACCTTAAACTCATTATTGCAAAAATACACTCAATGCACTTACAATTGTAAACGCTACAATAGTCTTACATTACATTCTTAACCTGTAATAAATTCTATCTGATAGGTTATAACCTGCTTTATATATAAAAACCACGTGTTTATCTTGCCACCACGTGGTTGATAAACGTCAGGAATATAAAACGGCGCGCGCAGTGACCCGCCGGCGTGACGTAGACATGAATGAAGTTTATTTTTGTCTTCAGTTTTGGACAAAGGCATGCGTGATATTAGTTTGTTCGTAAAAGTGATAAGAATTTTGTACAACGGATTGGCGGAGGTTATTTTATAACCTGCTTCATTATTTACCACGTTTATCAATGGATATTTCTGATGATGTTTCTTTAATTCTTACTTTGGTTTGCATTTTAAGGTTATATCGATCCAATTTAGCAGCGCTTTTGAAGAAACTGTATTTAGAAGATTTAGGTCTCATGGTTTATTAAACTGTATTAAGTCAAGAGAGAGGTTGCAGTGACTTGGTTTCATGATAATTTAAAAGAGCGATAATAATGCTGATTGAGGCTACAGCTAGAAGTTTTAATATAATTTGTGTTACATATTTAGGGTTGTGATATTCAATATGACGTATTATATAATGTTGTATACTGTTTCTAAATTTTAACTTTAATATTTAAATAATTAAAAGGCCAAAACAGCGTCAGTTCTTCGACCCACGTCTCTGCGATAGTTGAGACGTGAGCGAGCGGGTTTTAATCAAAGAGATCATTTCCCATTTCATCACTCGCTGTTCAGTCGAGTCAGTTAAGACCCTCCTGATGGCACCGAATGAACGGCGCGCAGGGTTTATATACCCGCCGCGGTAACGAAACCATAGCGCGAGCTAACTCGATCCTAACGCCATCTATCGAGCGGCGAGACAACTCTGGCTGTGCGATTTTTTTGTCGTTTTGTAAATGTTTTTATGTTCTATGAATTAAATATTATGATAAGTATGTATTTTTAATGTTGTATGTGTTTGTTTGACGGAATAGAGTTAGTTTGATTACTCTATTATAAGCGCTGCATGAAATATCTTGTTACAGGGTTTCGATTGTGTTACATTAAGTAGTTGAAAAAAAAAATGTTTTATTTATTTTAATTAAGCAATACGTATACACAATTAAATAAAGTAGGTGTGATAAAATCAAAATGAATTAAAAATATTTAATTATTTTAATTCAAACTAAACTGATCACAACTCTAAAATGCCGGTTTCTTTTAATTACATTAATTTTTAGGTTCATTTAAATAGCGTTCATTGTTTTCTAGTTAAATGTTTACACTTCTAAAGCTAAAAGAGTATAAATGAACAGTAATAGTTTACTATAGTTAAACATTTTATAATATAATTGGATATTAGTTTTTATTGTAATAATAGGTATAATAGTAAATTTTGTTAATTAAATATTTTTGATAAAGGATGATATTAATTATTAGATTATTATTATAAAAACAGTTTAAAATCACTTCAAAGAAATCTGCTGTGTTAAAAAAATATGAAATCGTCATAATTTTATTAATAATTTCATTAGACCTTATCTGTTTATTTTTGTTATTAAATGTGCCACAATATTTTTTCACTAATGTGCAATCTCGTTTTTGCAGTAATGGTATAATTATATCTTTTTAATTTTGATGGTGGTAATAGTAAAATAATAACACACACTGTACATTTTCATTTCAATCGTATTATACAAAATAACAACTTTTATTATAATTTTACATACTTAAAATCGACCAAAATCGCCAACTATTTCAATCCCAAATTATTTTAAACCTATAACAATAGACTTTTTCACTATTTAAGAACCTTACTTTTCTGTAAAAAAGTCACATCAAAAATATACTCTTTGCACAAGGATGAAACTGTAACCAACTGATTCACATTTCACTTACACGCTTAATTTGATAGAAATATCTGCATATTTCATGGCAATAACATACAGGAAGTCAAATCAGTATAAACCTTTAATACAGCAACCCAAACCTTTTACAAACATTATCGATTAACTCACATACATTGCTGGCTACACACTGAGCACCCAACTCTGACTGTATACAAAATTGTCAATGTATGACATACACATAGAAAGTTTAGTATAATATTTTAAATATTTTTAAAGTGAAATCTTCGTAGTAAAGGGTTCCCGGAAGTGACGGCAAATTGATATCGAAAAACGGAAATGGTTCACAACATACGCTTTGTTTTGAGTCATATTCGGAACTTATTTTTATTTATCTCGTTTCATGTCCAACTAGGCTTTTCGTTTGTGGAAATAGTTTTGAAGCTTGTGTGTTAGGTGTTTGGGATTCAGAAAAAAAATGGATTGGTTTTCGTAATAGACTTGAGACTAAACCAGTCTCTCTTTACAGAATTGAACTCTATGCTAGCTCAATTGTTTAGTATTGCTATTATAGGCAGCCGTATTTAATTTTACTTCCTCAATCACTGAATACCACTAACTGAAGGATTTGCATCCTTTACTAAATAAGATACATCTCTGAGAACCCTACAAACGTTTCTGTAAAATTCTTAACATCGATTTAAACTTTTTACACTTTAAAGATTAGATAAGGTACATAATATTATATGACTGTATGTTTGTAAAAATAGTCAGGTCAATGACACTCAGCACGTGTTAAACACATGGTTGACAATAGCACGCGACAAGGAAGACAAGATCTTTAATGATAATCGTAAAAGTAGAACTCTTATTACCTATTTATTTATTTTTGATTCTACACTGCGGTATTTTTAAACGTGCTCTACCGGTAACCAGTAAAGCTTGAGAAAAAATTGTACTTGCACAATTGTTTGATGTTTTAACGTATTTTAAAGGTGAGGTCTATTATATAAAAAAATGTAGTATTGAGTTATGCTGTGCTTTTCAAAATCATACTACCAAATTCTAACGAAGAAGTGATTGATTTTAAAACATTCAATCAAATAGTCAAACCACAACTGCACAACACAAAGAAATAATTCACGGAAATAATTTCAAATCATACTTATAATAACAATTATTATTATACAGCGGTTGTTATCAAAAATCTACAGGATCGTAACAAAACTGAGTCATTTCCTAGTTGTTAGAATGTTAGTGTAATATCAAGGACGAGGTAAGCGGTCCAGTTGACGCCTGGAGCAACAATAAGTATGTGAGAATTAGTTACGTGGAATATTGTAAAGTAGCTTATGTAATAGGTCTTAGCCTGTTACGAACATAATCAGCCTAGCCTTTCTGCTAACTATGTTGGAGTTTTGTGTCTACTTGTGTCAGTGGCCACCCATCTATAAGCTCTTGTGTTCCCACCGACAAATAGTAATTAATGGGTACGCTCCGCTCGCAGTGGGAACCGGGCTATAGAATGGTCCCGCTAAAGGCTCCTTAACTCACAAATCGTATATTGGCCTGTATGCGTAAGTGTCTATAAACCCCTAAAGTATTCACTAACGAAAATTGTCTGCATTTAGACAAAGTGTACTCGCTGCACTGTGCGAACTTGTTATTACATTTACGACATATCATATCAGCCCAGCTTTTCTGACAACTATGAGTTGGCTTCTATTCTCACTGGATTCAGCTGAATACCAGTATTCTACATGGAGCGACTGCCTATTGGACCTCCACAAAGTTACCTTGGTTCTATTACGATACCCCTGAGTAAGACTGGTTGTCAGGCTTTTAAGCTGGCAAATGTGCAAGCAAGTAACGACTGTTTTAGATCTTCGAAAATGACAGCCGGCATCCACAATTTAAGGTGCCTCCAATGCAAGTTTTAATATAAAGTTTTAATATTATAAGAGTCGTTTATTTTAAACCTGTTAACAAATATTACTGCAATAATAATTGTTTGTAAACAAGTTGTTCAAGAAAATTCCAATTTCTATAAATAAAATCAACTCCAACATTTGTTGCGTCACTCTCAGCTTCATACATTTCCTTTCATCAAATCGATCAACTTTCTGACAATTAATCAGAGGATTTTAATTAATTTCAAGTACATCCACTTCAAATCAACACCAAAACAAAGCGCCAAAACATTAAAAACAAAAAAACACGATTCTATTTCTTTTAATTACAAATTATTTTCGACTTTTTCCTCACAAATAGGATTGATTATGTTTTTTTGATGCGAATGAGGCGGAAAATTTGCAATTAAGAAAGACAATGAGCTGAAAAGCCTTCGTTTTCTTGAATTTTACGGTGTATATTGTTCAATGCGATGTTTTGTTGGTTTGTTTTTAGTCAGTGAAATGTTTTTGTGTTTGTTGAAGGTTAATGTTTCGTTTTTATGATCAATTTGATGTCAACGAATGTCAATTAAGTATGTTTTAGAACTAAAATTAAAACTCTTGGTTTCACCTTCTTCGTAACTTAGAATATAAGAGCGATATTTTTGCTTACTATATTTCGATATTTTCTTATACCAGGAAATAAAAGTACTGCTCTATTCAGTTTATTTGATTTGATTTATTACAATAACAGTCAAAAAAGTACCTACAACAAAATGTTTAGCAATAAGCACTTAGTAAAAACATTTTAGTTCTTTTTTTCATCACTAGATGGCACTAGTTGTAGTAGTTTGTAAAAACTTCCACAAAATGTAAGCAGATAGTAAATAATAGCAGAAACCTTTCTGGTATATTAAAAAAGTATATTCAGCATTTTTATAAATATTTTGTTTTGTACTAGGTATACGTTTTCATGATAATAAATCAAGACTTTCTGCGATGAGTTATGTTTCGTAGTTTATAGTTCCTTTTAAGTTACAATATTTCTGCATGAAATAGAACAGTATTAAATGAATAAACTATATATAAAAAAAAAAACATAACATATAGTTTGGAACTCATGAAAAACATAGCATGGTTGCCTAGTAGTAAATTTTTAGGAAATAAGGAAAAAACAAATTAGATATACCTAACGACAGAGTTGGTCATCAATAAAATATTTTATAAAAAAAAATCGCACTGGAATCTCAATCTTTGGAAACAGAGCACCAAGATAAACAGCATTAAAACTTTGATCAAGTCCACAATATTTCATATTGACTGCAACAGTACTCACCACCTCATATAAGTACCAACATTCGACAATCAATCGCTGTACATAATCACACAGGACTATAGGTCACTACAGGTCAGTCTAACATTTCAATATCGCTCCACTAACCCCTGATATTTAAACACAAAGAGATTTTATGTGCATTGCTAGACCATTGTTTTGTATTAGGTGTGGTGGTTTAGGTCAAAGTAGTGTACCTAATATCAGTCTAGCAGGCTTGCTCCCAACTGTAGTATCCAGTCGAAAATCAGGTTCTATTAATTCGAACAAATTTTAATGTCAAATCACAGTTTTAAATTTAAACTGACGTATACATACGTACATACGTAGTCTCAATGTCACCCAAAATTTTTTTGGAACGAGTAAAATAAAAAAAGAATATTTTGATATAAAAATATCATTGGTCACTTCGAGACTACCCTTTCTTGAAAGAGCTCCTGGCAACAATCGCTTTAAGATTGACCACACGAAATTTTCACAATTTCTTTAGTAATAAATAGTCAAATAAGTAGATTCTTCTCCTTTTCTATTCTCTGTGCATTGTAAGCTATCCCCAATATTGTCAATAACATCCAATATCTCGAAGGCTAAACAGGTTATTTAATAAAACCGTGCCCTTTTTACCGTCAGTTCATTGTAAATTCAATATTTTACGCGTTTCTATAGAACGCTGTGAATTGTTGGAGCACAATACAACGCCTTACTCAACAGGTATTATCATTCGAGGTATTTCTTTGGAGAATACTAGCTGTGCCCCTGAGCCATCTTGTGTGAAAATGATTTGTAGAGAGAGTTTCCATAAGAAGCCTACTACTTTTCATCATTTTTTTGACAACTTGTTATGGCAACTATGGCACTGAATAAACATTCTAATCGATATTCAGCAGTTTAGCAATGTCTCTAATAACACAGTGCGTTTATCCTTTTTACACCCTTTACTATTTATAATGAGACTGAAATACACATCTTAAGTCTTGACGACAGTACACGAGTCATGAATTCAAAATAAAGCATTAGTTGTTTTTTTTTAATCAGACTTACAACGATACAGTTCCTTCTTGCAATATAATAATGCTGAATTTTCTTAATAGGATTTTTGAACAGAATAACAACTTAAGTAGCTGCAATAATTATTTATATACTCGAACCCGGATCCTCACACTCCAAATACCAACCACTGCTCATAAATAACTGCAACTCTAATTCTCTAAACGGTTAGTAAAGGGCGTGAACGTAACTTACTTCATACGTTGAAACAGCTAATTGCTGCAATTACCCTACCCTGCTAGTTATAGGAATTGTTACATAACATACACCAATAACTAGATAGATCAGATCTGATTTCTGTAGTTTTACTTGAGATATGTAATTATCTTGCTGACCTGCGTGGTAGTGCTCGCGTGCGAAGTTCAATCCCATATTTCGATCGTGGACAGATTTTTTGAAAATCAAGTTCTTAGTCTATATTTAAGCTCAGGTCTTTAAATTTAATAATAATAATAATATAACTCTTTATTGTCCACAATAAAAATACAATAAATAAAAATAGAGAAACTTAAATATAAATAATAACTGATGAACAATCGGCGGCCTTATCGCACAAGGCAATCTCTTCCAGGCAACCATGGGATGGAGAGAGAAGTGTAGATGTAGAAAAGGGTAGAATTGTGTACAAGTAACATAAACTAAATACATGAGTAACATAAATAAAGGCAGGTCATAATAACATACACTGATTATTACATAAATAGAGAATTTATAGAAATTGTATAAGTAAAATAGACATAATATATAAATAAATACATATAATAAATATATATATATATATATACATATAAATAAATATATATTTATATTCATACAGAGATAGCAAGAGGAGTTTAGACAGTCATTGGAAAAGAAAAAAAAAAAAAGTTAGTCAAGGCAAGGTGTTTTGCAGTGATAGATAGTACTCCTTAACCCGATTTTTGAAAATTGGCAAGCTTTGCACTTGCCTAATGGATAGCGGCAGCGCATTCCACAACCGCACAGCTTGCACAGTAAACGAATGGTCTAAAAATTTACTGGAGTGCACAGGCATCTTAAGTCTCAAGTTTTCTGATGATCGTAAAAACCTTGAATGCGTGTCATGTAGAAAAACAAAACGTTGTTTGAGATAGAAGGGAGTCGAGGGATTAAACAAGATATTGTACAGAAGATAGAGAATGTGAGCATTCCGGCGTGAACGAATTGGAAACCACTTGAGCTTGTTTCGATACTCGGAGACATGGTCATATTTGCGTAATCCAAATATGAACCTGATAAAGAAATTTTGAAGGCGCTCAAGCTTATTAAGTTGGTTCTCGGTTAAATCGGGATAGCTGACATCGGCATAATCAAGAATGGGGAAGAGAAGGGATTGTACAAGCGCAATTTTAGTGTTGATGGGAAGAAAATTTAAGCTATATTCATGTATAATTTCAGTAAAATTTATTAGCAGCGTAGTTCTAAACTCGTAGCAGGCAGTTCGACACATTTAGTGACAGACTTTAGGAGCAGTGGCAATGATTGTTACCACCTCACCAATGCAAATAATATAATCAAAAGACGTAACCCAACATACTATTGACTTAAATATAATAAAAAAACAAATACTTGTTTCAGGGGCAGAGGAAGACATCGTGATGAAACCTTGCATGCGATAAGTTCTTCATAGGATAAAACGTCTCCAATCTGCAGTATGCCAACTTGATGGACTCACTCCTTTTTTTTTTTTTTTTTTTTTTTTTTTTTTTTCGTCAGGAAAACCCGTTGGAGTCGATTAAAACGACCCACCGGCTAGGTCCCCGCTGCACTGGGACTGCGCAAACGGGGTATGTGGTCCGCCGTAGAGCCCACTAAAAACCTGACGAGTGTCCAACCGCTTCCGCAAAGACGTGCGCCGGGATAACCGCTATGAGCTAGTACCGCAAGACGCACGCCATGCGCGGCTCGCCCCCCTGTAGGAGGGGCCCTACCCTGGGTGATGCCGCCTGGGTGGATAGTGACGGCATCAAACACCATAGACGATGGACGTGACACCACCCGCCCATCACCTATCTTGGGAACCTCACCTCTCCTGTGGGCGACGGAAGTCCCATTCCGCCACCCGGAGGTTCCAGTTAAGGAGGAAGGCGGCGCAGGTGCGCCGCCCGCCTGCGCCCGACGCGGCGTCGGCGGTTTGGATCAGCGAGGGGATCGAGCTCCCTGACCCGCTCCGCTTCCTCCTTGCGCTTGATCACTTCTTCGCAGAAGTTGATCATAGCGCTCCACGCCTCGTCGCTGTCGACCATGGCCTGGCACACAGTCGAGAGCGACAGATCGGCTCCGATGGCGTCAACAAGCGCTGCACGCGGCCCCGACCACGCCGAGCACACGGCGAGTGTGTGTTCCGCCGTGTCCTCGGCGCAGCCACAGTGATGGCAAGCCATCGTCGACTCCCTGCCAATCCGACACAGGTATCTCCCAAAGCAACCGTGCCCGGAGAGGACCTGCGTCAGCCGGAAGGTCATCGACCCGTGTCGCCTGTTGACCCACCGATCCAGGACCGGTCGGATAGCGCCGATGGTCAGTACACCGGCGCTTGGCTCCTCCAACCGCTCGGACCACTGCCGGAGGATTTCGTCACGGCCTTCACGCCGTGCGAGTGCTCCCGTTGGCAGCAGTCCAGTCCCCTGGTCCCTCTCTGCTCTCGCCTGGCGGTAACGTTCCGCCAAGGCACGGGCCTCGAGGTCCCATGGGGGAGTCCCGGCGAGGACACATGCCGCCCCAAAGCTGACGGTCACGTATCCCCGTATGGCCCTGTTCGCCATCACACGCTGCGGTCTCTGAAGGACCGCAATGTTCCGGCGATTCAGGGCATCCACCCAGATGGGCGCCCCGTAAAGAGCCATCGAACGCACAACGCCGGTGTAAAGCCGGCGGCATGCACCCGAGGGCCCCCTCAGGTTCGGAAGCAATCTTCCCAGTGCCCCGGCAGCTCCAACAAGTTTGGGCGCCAAGCGACGGAAGTGCTCCCGAAAGTTCCACCTGCTGTCGAAGACGATACCTAGATACCGCATCGTTTTACCGACGCAGATAGGAACTCCGCCCACCACTAGCTGCGCTCCGCCCGGCGGCGCCTGCCGAGGTCCATGAAAACAAATGGCCTCGGATTTGTCTAGGGCAACCACGAGTCCCAGGCGCCGAATACGGCTGACAACTTCGGCGACGCCGGTCGTGGCCAAGAGGGCCGCCTCCGGGTATGTATCGCCGCGGGCCGTGACGAGGGTATCGTCCGCGTAACAAGTCACGTCGACCCCCGCCACGAGTGGTTCCCGCAGCACCCAATCGTAGCCGATGTTCCACAATGTCGGACCAAGTACCGACCCCTGTGGAACACCGCACTTGACAACCCTCTGACGCCACCCGTCTCGCGTGGGATACGCTACGGACCTGTCGGAGAGATAAGATGTTAACACTCTCCGCAGGTACTCCGGCACGCGGTGGTGGCTGAGCGCAGCGAGGATGCAGCTCCAGGGAAGCGAGTTAAAGGCGTTGGCGATGTCAAGAGACACCGCCACGACCACCCCTCGCCCTTTCACTGCATCCCCAATCAGGGATCTCACCTGCGAGATCGCGTCAATGGTGGACCGGCCCCGGCGAAACCCGAACTGCGAGTCACAGAGGTCCGGTCCCGGTCCCATTAAGTGCTCGGTGAGACGGGCTGCCAAAAGGCGCTCAAAGAGCTTGCCGGCATCATCGAGCAAGACGATGGGACGAAAAGCCGACGCAGAATCTGGCGGGCGTCCCTCCTTTTTGATCAGGGTCAATCTTCCCGTCTTCCACCTACGGGGAAAATGACCCTGCGCCAGGCACGAGGAGAACAGCCATGTCACCCTGGATTCGAGCGCGTTGGGCAGAGCCAATGCCCATGCCCGTCCGGGAATTCCGTCGGGCCCCGGAGCGGTGTTACGGCCCTTTAGCCTATCCACCGCCCGGTGCAACTCGTCCAAGGTGACTTCGGGCGCGACTGCTTCCTCAAGCTCCTCACTGCTGGTACTGCTCCCCGAATCCACCGCCGCCGCAACCGCAAACGGGGGAGGACGTTCCCCCCGGTCCGGAAACAGGCCTGCTACTACCTGTTCCAGAAACTCGGGTTGGAGACTCTCCGTCACTGGGGGCTCCCAGGGGCGTAGCTTGGCACGCACCAACCTGTAGGGCCGCCCCCAGGGGTCCCGGTCTAACGTCTCCAGGAACTCCTCCCAGGCCTTTTGCTTAGCCTCCGCAATAGCCGCCGAAAGGGCCCCACGGCAGTCCCTATACGCGGCATATAATTCGGCCTCACGGGCCTCGTTGCGGCGGCGGCGCCGGCTTCGGGCGTATCGGCGTCTAGCGATCACGCAGTTCCGACGACACTGCGCGATCTCCGTCGACCACCAATACACCTGACGTCTAGGAGGGCAAGGGCGGGCCCGCGGCATGGACGCATCGCAAACTCGCGACATGGCGTCCACGAGCCACTCAGCCTCTGCCTCCACGTCCGCCGGACCCTCGGGCGCTGGACTCCACGACTGCACTAGGGCCGCCTCGACCAGCAGCTCTCGGTCGAGACGCCCCAGTACCCACCTCGGACCGGCCCCGCGCGGGGCCCGACCCGGACTGTCCGGAGCAGCTGGAGAAGGGAGAATCCGATACCGGATATACCGGTGATCAGATGCTGTCTCGACCTCCACCAGCACGCTCCAGTCCCGGACACGGCGTGCCAGAGCGGCATTAGTGAACGTGAGATCCACTATCGAGCCACCCTGCTGGCGCACGCACGTGTTTACCGAACCCCGGTTGGTCAGAACCAACCCGAGCGATACAGCCCATTCTTCCAGCGCCCGTCCCCTGGCATTAGTTGCCGGAGATCCCCACGCCACAGACTTGGCGTTGAAATCCCCGGCCACGAGAACGGGGGAGGGGTGTGCCCATCTGACGAGCCTCGACACCTCTTGAAGGAATCGCTCAAAATCAGACGGGACACAGTTCGGAGAGCAGTAGCATGCGACCACCGTCACGGATCCCATTGACGCCGCCACGCATCCGCGACCCCTCGCCACCCTTTCGAAAGGTGGCGAGCCGTGCGACGCCAACCTTACCAGGGCCGCCGTGCCCGTCAGGTCCCCAACCCAATTATTTCGGGCTGGAACCATATAGGGCTCGGAGACCACTGCCACGTGAATCAACCACTGCGCCATACTTTGGAGCAGTAGATCCTGAGCTGCAGCGCAGTGGTTGAGGTTCGCCTGGAGGAGGCGGATCTCGGCCATTATTTAATTGCCAAGTTCCATTGCCTCCCCGGCCTGTGACGGCTGGCCATTCATAATGTCCTGTGGAGCCTTACCCCCCGTCTTTTGAGAGGCCTTTCCTAACTTACTCTTGGGCTTGGGGGCCCTACAGGAGGGACCCCCAAGACGATGCTCCGCCGGCAACTTCGCCTGCACGCAAAGTATGCAGCGCGGTGCGGCGGAGCACTGCCCCGCCTTATGCCCGGCCTGACCGCAGCGGTAGCAGATGTCGCTGCGGTCACACTCGGAATCACAAACGGCCCGGGCATGACCGGCGGCCAGGCACCGGAAGCAGCGCATCTGGCGGGGTTCAGCGACACTAATACGAGCCGAGACCCACCCCACCAGTAGCCTTCCGGCATCTGCAATCTTTTTCGCAGCCGCAATTGGACATTTTGCCCAGGCCGTACCCTCTCCGCGTGGTCCGCTGCGGACCGCGCTAACCTTCACTGCTTCCGCTGAGCAGCCTCCGGTTCGCGAAATCGCCTGAGCCACTTCACTGGAGTTACAGAGTCGTCCAGACCGCGAATTCGTAAATCGACGCACTTACAGGGTCTGGACACTATCGCGTCACCCCCCAGGACCTCTCTCAATTTCCCCGCGAGGGAGTCCGCCTTTCTCTCCGCATCTGGACCGGGGATCTCCATTTTCCGCGCGCCAGTCGCGGCGACGCAGATCTTGGCAATCCCGCTTATGCCGTGATCCGCCAGGACGATGTTCTGTTTCGCCCTGGCGATCACTTCAGCGTAAGTGATGCCTCTCGCGATGGCATCCTGCGACACGGTCAGAATGATTGCTGCAGCCGACGGGGGACGCAGCGCGACCGCCGCTTTCTCCTGTTTTTTTGCAGGAGGCTTGGTTACCGCGGCTACAGGCGTCTGCACCGGTGCGGCAGCCTTTGCCCCTTTCTTTGACCGCTTACGCGCCACAACATTCCATCCCTCAGAAAGGGGTGGGCCCGCCGGAAGGCCCGAAGCAGGTTGGCTTGGGGCGGGAGCAGGGGCAGGAGTCGGTACAACTCCCCCCTCTGACTTCTTCCCCTTCCTCTTACCTTTGCCCTTGGAGGCCTTGCCATCTCGCCCAGAGGAAGATGAGGGGGCCGAAGAAGGAGCCGGGGCCGGAGGGACATTTGCCCACGCGACACTAGTCTGCGGGGCGGGCTTTGGTTGCGCCACCCCTTTGTCCGCTGCTAGAGGCGGGCGGAGGCGAGGCTCCAGCGGAAGCCGGGCCTCTATGGCCCCGAAGCGGGCGTCCAAGAATAGCCGAAAATCGGCCAACCTCCGATCGAAGTCGCCCTCCGACGCCACCTCAGTCGGCCTAGAATTGGCCGACAAGGACTCCACCACCTCCTTCAGGGCCGCCACTTCCTTGGTGAGAAGTTCGACCCTGAGAGTAAGGCGATGATTCTCTGCTTTTAGAGCGACGTTCTCGACCGAGGCGGTTCGCCGGCTCAACTCGGACGCCGCCCGCCGGACTTCCTTTTCCGCCTCCTTAAGGGACTTACCAAATGAGCCCTTAAGGTTGGAGCGGTCCGCAACATGGAGGACGGCATCCATGTGCCGCAACATTAGTTGGGCGATGTCTGTCGCAGTCAGCTTTTCCAGCTCCCGGTCAGACGGCCCTGGCTCCAATTGGAGGCTACTTCCCTCATCGGCACTCAGGGCTATGTCAAGGTCGGTCATCGACCCGGTTACGGCACAGCTGAGGCCACCCTCTTCGCTAGCGGGAGGCGATCGCGCTTTTCCTTTCTTCTTTTTCCCACCCTTGCGTGGGCTCACTTTGGCCAGAGGCTCGGCCTCTTGGCGCATGGCTGATACTGGCCGCTTTCGGCCTTTACCAGATTCGCTGGCTACCTGGCGTCCCTTCCTGAACATCGGGGCTCCGCCCGAAAAGGCAGCCTCGTCCCTTTCCGACTCGCTGTCACTAATCGAGGGACGCCTGAAGAACGAAGGCCGCTCAGCCTCGGATAGCTCAGCGAGCTGGTCCGCCTGCCCCGAACTAGAGGCCCCCAACACCACAGGCGTCCGGGACCTGGAACGTCTTCCGCTAAGCGTCCGGGACCTAGAACCCCTTTCGTTAGGCGTCTGGGGCCTGGAACCCCCTCCGCCTCCTTCCACCGTCTGGGTATTTTCAGGCGTCTTAGGACGCCTGAATATTCCCTCATCTAAAACAAGGACTACGTCCTCAACTTCTCCACAAACGTTTTTATTAAAATTGGCAATATCCGTACTGATCCCACGAGTATGGGGGAAATATACCGTCCACCCAGGCAGAGCCCCCTGTACCTGGGTAACCCTATCTACACCGTGAGGTCGGGCAGGTTTCACGGGCATTCTAACCTAAAGTTTTTTATTGAGGTTTTCTCCTCTTGACCCAGCCAGTTAAGGCAAGGCCCTCGGTCCCAGCAGTGGCCGCGAGACGTGACCATGACACCACCGCCGGGATAACGAGTTTGAGGACGGTGACTGAAGTCTGCCCACCCCGAAACGATACCGAATCCGGGTGAGCCCGTCCTCCCCCCACTGGCCTGGAAGCCCCGGCGAGCAATACCCGCGAGGAAATTACCCGCCGTTGCTTCCCGCCACACCAGCCAGAACCGCTCCCCATACCACCGACCCGAAGGTTTGTGGGATGAGGAACGGAGCTGCCAAAGGGTAATTTTTTATAGAGGTTTTCTTCCTCGCGACCACCATCTCAAAAGAGACGGCAGCCCCCGAACCCGACTTACGTCAGGCCTTACGGGTTGAGTCCCTCCTAGCTTCACCGTGGCTGGATTGCCACGGCTACTGAGCCCCCTCACCACGACAAGGTGGAAACTCCCCGAGGGGGTGATGGACTCACTCCTAAACAACCCTCTCGCATTGTGAGAGGAAACTCGTGGCCAGCAATGGCATACAATTTAGCTCCTTATCATTATTATTCAAAATGAAGATTCACATCACTTATTATGAAAATTATCAAAATTTCATCAAAATCCCAACTTCACGTACAATTAGTACGCAACAGCACTAATAGATGGCGTTACTAAACTTTCCCACGCCGCACCCCGCATGTAAAGCTATTACGAACAAACAGCCTTAGATAGTTGTGTAAACTTTACCACTACTACTGTACTTAGGGTTGACAGAAACAGACTTATTTCAACGATTTCGGGAACAAATACATTTCGCGCAGGTAGCCCTGTGATTAAGTTTCCGTCATCCATTCTTCTTGAAAACTGGCCTATTTGTCTCTGTGATTGCCTGTTTTTAAATAATGCTACAGAACCAGGAAGGACCGGTACCTGAAAACATTCCAAAATAGGACGTCCTGGTTAGCTAAGTTACCTAGGACAAACATGACAGACACTCTCTCTAATCTCTATTTCACTCACCTAGCAGGAAAACCGGCCGAGTGCGAGTCGGATACAATGAGAAAAAAAAACACGTTTATTGCACGGGTTTTGTAGTTTAAATCACCTAGGAAATAAATCATTTGTGAAAATTTCAGCTTTCTAGCTATTACGGTTCATGAAGCACACAGCCTGGTGTCAGACAGAGAAACAGACGGATAGACAGCGGAGGCTCAGTAATAAGGTTTCGTTTTTTGGGACAAGGCACAGAATTTCATGATACCTACTTGGATTCCCCGACCACCTAGCAACCCTGTCTAAACTTCTGCATTCGGTAGACGAGTAAACATCTGATTTTGTGCATGTGCGCCGCAGAATGGGATTTCGATGCAAAATAAGTAGTTTTGTTTTAGAAACTTTGTCAAATCGAGTTAGGTTACTGGATCATAGTTTATTGCTAACTGACCTGTGCTTTGCTTACGAATAACGTATAACTAGCAAAACAGGAGTAGGTACTGCCAAAGTCGGTAATGTGATTTAAGGATTAATTTAAACAATGCTCATTTTTCATATTGTGTCTATAACTACCTCCATGGTAAACATCAAAATCTTTTCTGTGTTATAGCCGTAGAAGCGGAAAATTCACTTATTTACACACTTGGAAGACAAGCCATTATTATTACTTATTTCTATGTATAAGACCCATGCTGTACTTCAGGCTTTACTGTAACCAAGTCCACTACCTGTAATGAGGTTGATTAAATTAACGCAAACATAATAATATTATAACATTTTTCTTTGGATTGCTTGACACTTACAACCACGGCCAGTATGCACTGAAACAAGACAACCAAAATGTGCTACGGAAGTATAAAATTATATAATAAACAATAAACCAGCGGCATCAAAGTGATTATTCAAAATAATATCCTAAGCTCTCACAAACTTGCTAACTTCACAAGTGCATCCGAATTAAATTAAAACGGGTGAGGTGTGAATAATCTTCCTCGCATCGCGATAGTTTCATACAGGGATGGGAAAATTTCGGATACGGATATTATACGGATGTTATACGGTTACGGATGTTTAATAATATCTAGGCATCAGGACTTATCATTTTAGCCTACTAGCTTAGCCCATGACATCGTCCGCCTAAAAATATAAGCGCACAAATAATATAAGTGTAGCAAATATCAAATTTCATTTAAATCCGTCCAGTACCTAGGTTTTTCGTTATTTGTAAATAAAATTTAAATTGTAATTAAAACGCAATTTAGAAATCTGTAGGTAACAATAAGACTTGACTGCCATTAACAGTAGTTTTCCAAAAAAAATATACTTTATTACAGACAGAAGCAATCCAAAATTATTCAAATCTTTTACCAGATTCGGTAATATTACAGAGGTAAATAAGTTTTTCGGATATCACGAAGTTCCGACTATAAAACATCCTCGTTCCACAACGCCATCTCTCGGTGTTCGTGATTACTAATTATATGCTTAGTTTCAAAACTTTGTATTAGTACAAAGAGATTATCGATGTGGAAGGCGTATGTTCTAAAGCAATTTGGGCTTACGAGAAACATTGGTTTGTTGTAGAAACTTTAGTTGCAACCGCGTAAACACACTCGTAGGTAAGGTAAAGGCTTACGACAAACCTGTTACGTTAAACTTCTAACATTTAGAAACATTCAATGGCATTACGGAGACTTAATAGCCGACTCAGATCAATAAATAATTCCAAACATTTTTTTATTGTGAAAATGCCTGACGTACAAATAATAGCCAAGTGGCGGCTTGAAGCTGATATGTGAGGTGGATTCGGCATGCTTATCTCAACCCATCATAAAGTTACATTATAACATTATACATTTACATTTTTAGTTCTGAAAGAATAATCTTTTGTAAACGCCTGACAAAAAAGTAACTGCAACAATTCGCTTTCGTGATAAACCAAATCACGTGTTTCTCCGCAGGCGTCTATCTTTTCATTTCATGTTTTAGTTCTCAAATTGCTCCGTATTTAGGATGGAAAACAAGCCAACTATTAGGTACTTAACCTACGTAATACGAGGCAATACAATATCGAATCTATTTCGTAAATATTGACATTGAGTATTCGGCATTGACAGTGGTTCGGCAAATCGAATGCGTCCGCTGGGAAATTAGAGCAGAGCTTACTAGTATAGTGTTAGGGATGTTTCAGACTGCAGCTTGTGATGACATCATAATGAGATGAGTTTTATTTCGTATAGGAATTTTTAAAATTGGTACATGAACTTAGGCACCAGTTTGTAGTATCTGAATTATTTAATTTGATTATTGTTGAAACTATGCTTTCTTACTTTATTACCAAAGTGCTACGTTACTTTACTACTTACTAAGTTCTTACTTACTAGTAAAGTAGTAGGTATTGATGATGAGATCTGGGCCCACAATTAACCTCCGTTGCCCAGAGATTTATTTTTGTGAAATTAGAAGTTTGATATTGTTTTGTAATAAGATGCAAATGTGCTGAACGTTAGATGCTGCTAAATGCAATGTTGTGTACTCCTAATTCGATATTCATAGCAATTTGGTTCTGTCCACAGACATAAACTTATAACTGTGTGACTACGGGAATTTATTGTTGCGTTTGCAGTGTGAAGTGACTTTTATAAGTTGTAGCGACATTCAACACACCAGCTCTGCTTCTCATAGAATATTGAAGCGACTGGTTTTAAATTAGAAGCTAACTGTATCTACACATCCTAATTTTAGTTCGAGTCTGTCAGCTAGTTAAGTTAAACCAGATTAAAGTTCAACAATCTAGTGTTTAAATTCTTGTAATCACTAAACAATTCCTTGAAAACTTTACCAGATTTTGCGATAAACGCCTGAAATAAAAATTATAGCAAAATGGGTTACGGCTATCTTAGAATTGAAGTTTGTTATAGGCGTCTACGAAAAATCGTTAATAAATAAAAAAGTAACTAGGTATATAAATAGCTAACTATATGAAATAAACCATATGATTGAGACTCACATAACATTACTCAACATTAAAAATAACATCAAATCCTCCCAATATCAACAGATAGAATAAAACAATCAGTTTTATGTCCTAAACTTGACCGAGATGCGCGTCGTAATACATAAATGGGACCATCGACTCCCAACTGTTCCACTCAAATAGCACTCACGACTTTTGATTTGCCAGTCGTTTGGCATCATTCCAGTACAGACTTCATAATAATAAAGTGATATTCGCTTAAATGCTCCTCAAATAGCGTTCTGGATAGCTTGCTGCTCGATCGAGCTTGAAATGCAGAAGATGATTTTCTAGATTTAGGAAACGATTGAGTTTTACTTGCTAAGATTATGGTTATCCAGAATTGGTCTTGGCCTTGGCCATATTATTTGAGTCGCAACTGCCTGTACCTATCTACCTAGTACTTGCAGTTAACTCGAATGAGTAAAAAAATCCTGAGGTAGATAGGTTTATAGACCTAGAAATTTTTGTAGTCAAAATGGAAGACATTTTTCTTGATATGTTTTCCATTAGTTACTTTTGAATTATTACTTAGACGTGGCAAAAATAACAGCCACAATTTTTAAAAAGACTATCGCCGAGGAACTTTTACTAACGTACCTACCTACATCTGAGACACGACTAGTTTACTATAGTAAAGTAATGCTTAAAAGAGACGCACTATTCTCGAGCCATTAACATCTCAATGTCACTGTACTTAAAAAACTGAATTTCACTTAAACTCAAAACGTTCTGTTACCTGATGTAAATACAGAAGTGTTTTGACACGAAAAGCCTTTCCAAATTAGATTTAAACAGTCACTGGAGCACGTACTCGTCAAATACAATGCTTACGAAGTTGCAGCCGAGATGTAAACGTTTTGCGTACTAAGTATATTGTTTGTAAAAAAATATTGTTTTAATTTTTGTGGGAAGAGTAGTGTGTAAATAATAGCTACGGTGTTCGTTTCTTTACTGGTAAATGATTGTGTAAATGATCACTGTTGTGTGAAATAGTTCTTATTGTTGGCTAAAGACCTAGTTAGAAGGCAGTGGGTCTTATTGCCAGAATAGGTAACAGGTCGTATGAGGAATGGGCTAAGGTATCCTATGGGGATCAAATAAGTACATTAATGCTATTTTTGGCTAGCTTGTACTTGATGTCCGTTGAATGAAGGTACTAAAGTTTGTAAGAAAATCGATAATACATAAAGCGAAACCATTATCCCAAGTTAGTGTACCAAACTACTTTATAGTTGAATTTCAAAATAAATGTGTTGTGTGTTAAACCGTAAAAAGATCGCTGCAGACCCCACAGTCGATAGAGCAAAACATTTTGATTTATTTCAAATGTATTGAATAAAATAACATTATAAATCACAAATCAATATCAAAAACTACAAATAGATGTTTGGAATATCTCAAACTATTCACATATCGTATTATTTTCTTTCGGGACTGAACTAAATGGCAGTTGAAATAACTTGCAAACATTCCACTACAATACAGAGAGATCGCACAAATAAATCTAGTTCGACAAACTTAGTTGTATAGACATAAGGTCGATAGTTGAATAGCACGAAATCGCATTAAAAGTTTCGCGTTTAGGTTTCGGATACAACGGATTCAGAAGTAAGCCCAATTCTATTTTTAGAGATCCTTTGGTAAATATAGACTTTATAGGAAATATATAACATTTTCTTTGTAAAAAATTGAGGAAATACTGAGACTACTTACGTATTACAGTAAAATATTTCAATAATGAATTATTCTTAACACGATTCATAAGCCGTGCCTATTCTAAAACGCCTGTACATAAATATATAGCAATAATTTGCTTTTGTAAATATTGCGGTAATATTATTGACAGGCGCTTGCACTAAATCATTAGACTATTTATCACGTTAATAACATGTTTTTGAGCTCAGTATAATAACTCATAATACATTCATCACGTATATTAACGTTTAAACCACGATAAGTGATCGATATGCTAGTTTTAGCCGCACAAAATGATTGATGAGTTTGATGACTGCCACTAGGCTCTGCGCCGATATTTCCTTTTGACGGAGATAAATCATTGGAATGCATTATCCGTATTAGTGACAAAGATTCATAGATACGTTTTGTCATCGTATTGGTGTTAGGTAAAGGAGCAATTCTACATGCGTATGTACCTACTAATAACAGAGTTAACTTACTTATTAATTATTCTGCAGTAGAAATAGTTAGCGCTAGGCAGATGCCTAGGCTAGGCTTATTGCAAAAACACAAGCCAAAGTAGATCACGCAGATGCATTGTCTACGTTGGCTTGTATGTTTGCAATAAAATAGTGATGATTAACACTTATGATTAGCGAAATTTAATTAAAGTACGTAAATGAATTATACATATTTACCTCTTAAATTGAACCACAAAAATAAGTATCTACATATTGTTTCAACGATAGGTGTAGATGTCGCCTTGAGCGCATTTAAAACCTGCGCACAACTATAAAAGTTTTACTTGTACTCTATTTGTGCAACAAAAGAACAAGCATTGTCCTCACACTTCTAATATAAAGGGCAGGTAGAAATTGTTAAGCAGTTAGCAGGAGACATAGTTAAAGAAGTTTAAAAAATATCACAAATATCGCAGAATGTAATTTCTACAAAGAAAACATTACCCCACTATATTTCGCTAAGGTCAGCAGTATAGTCAATTAGGTAGTTAATTTAATTAAAGAGAACAGCAGTATTCAAATTGCGTTGGCGTTCGCCCGGGATTCGCTGATGCGGCGACAATGTACCAACTTGACTGCTTCGTTCAAGGGGTTGGATAAATTACTACGGTGTACTAAACGAAGATAATGTAAACTGAATGTAGGCGTTACACGGAGATACAGAGCCTTTTGCATAGTTTAATTACATTTATACTCTTTTTGTATCGTATAGGTATCCTA
This sequence comes from Anticarsia gemmatalis, assembly GCF_050436995.1. Taxonomy (NCBI): domain Eukaryota; kingdom Metazoa; phylum Arthropoda; class Insecta; order Lepidoptera; family Erebidae; genus Anticarsia; species Anticarsia gemmatalis. Next base: position 956,603 of record NC_134756.1, on the reverse strand, counting down.
GTCTTGTCTATATTGTGCTTTTTGGGAGGTAATTTGATTTGTTTACTCGATTTTTGCTAAGTTGTGTACTTATGTCTACAGGTAAGATTTATTATAGATAATTTGAAGGTAATTTCAGCATATTTCAGCAGATTTTAATATGTTAAACTGAAGTTTTAACTAAAAGAACCCCTTGATTGCCCTTCCCGTCTTGATAGAAGATTTGACTGGCTAAATTATGAGTCATTATTTGACTACCCAATGAATAAACGATATGATTTGAATAACACGCAGGAACCACATACCCATAAATACAAAATTGAATCCAATGTCTTACACATCCAAGCCTGAAGTCTTCATAGTCGTAAGGAGTCGTAAGGATTACGCATAGTACTAACATCTAACGCTCCTTGTACAGTTTCATATACAAAGCTTATGTCTCACAGTTGCCCCATCTAATTGGTATACTCTCGCCTAATAACTGCGTGGGATATTTAGATCTCACGATTTTTTTTGGGAAATATACTGAAATTATAGGGCTGTTTACAGCGTATAGGAGAATTCTCTTTACATGCATGGTAATTTGATGTTTAATTTTAGGACTATAAATTGGAGTTATACTCAGTTTTTGATGGTGTGATTAGCAAATATTCGAGGCTCGATTCTGACTTACGTTTAAAATCATGCTGTTTCACGGCTTTATTATATGTATTATTATTGCTTATTTTCTTTATTTTGTTATTATTATATGTTATTTTAAAAACAACTTTGAGAATCCGCGTTAAACATTTCTTTTGGAATAAGAGACTTTTGACATTATTCACAGCAATCACAGCGGGATAAAAATATTTAACGAATGTAAACAGTGGTGAGTTTAAGTACCCAGATAGTTCATTTAAACTCGACAACTTTATAATAATTAGGCGTTCAATGCCGACTGCTCCCACAGGTTCCCTACAATCGTGTCGTTTACGTATCGACCTCGTATCGCCTCATCTAACAGCCACAAGAATCTTATTAACAAGGGCGTGTCCGTGTGTCGTTCTCAACGAGATCTTATTATTGGACATAACCGCTTAATTCGCTTACTTGATTGCGCACTCGATAAACGTAAGCAGATGTGTGAAACTGCCTTATATGAGGAGTTACATTATTTATTGAGTGATTTCAACTAGGTGTTTTGTTATCGTGAACATTTATTCATAGGGGTGGGAGTAATTATGGCGTTTATGATTTTGGTTTTTTTGTTAAAAGTTTCTGCTTTTTACTGTTCATTAGCCTTGTAGGTAGGACGAAGGACGTCTCTGCGTATTTACCTATATGAATAATGGACAAGATGTTTACAAATTAGAAAAAAACAGGACTAAGTTTTTAAATATCGCTATGTTTGAGATTTTGATGTGAAAACACATTTAAAACCATTAAAAAGGTACTAATCCGGAGTATAGCAATATTCAGTATTCTGACAGTAATAAAAAAATCCAAGGCCCCTTGGTTGAATCAAGAATTAAAACCTCGATATTGACATTCGCTAGCTCACACCAAAACTGATTCAAAATCACAATTCATAGTGTCCATTGTTCTACTTTTTCATTCCTATTCTAACAATACCATAAACATTCCCTAAAATCAACAGAACCATTTAACCCGTAATAAAATAAGGACCCCTACCTTCCGTTAAGCATGGTGATAGCTCAGCGAGGACTTAGCTTCTAAACCCTTTCATGGCGTGGACAAACGGCCACCATCTATTATATGACTAACGCTGTGGAAGGGAGGATGTTTCTATGAATGCAGTAGTTGTAGGTGTTTGGACCGAAAACAGGATGTAATGAAAGTAGTTATTGTAAAAGATTGTAGTATTTTTAGAATTTGTATAAACTTAATTCCATTTTTTTTAAATACGGTTAAGTGGTTGATTAGTTAGTTAATAGTTTTGGGCACACACACAGGGACGTTTGATTCCAAACTATGCAGAGTTTGTACTATAGTTAATAATTAACAGACTGATAAACATACTTATGTACTTCGAAATACATACATAGATAAATAAATTTACGACGAGGCTCTCTGACTGATCTGAAAAGTCACATTTGTGTGATCACAAAGATATATTCAAGTCAAAGTAAGGAAAAATCTTGTTATAGTTTCACAGTTTATAAATAAGGGTCAGACAACTTATCCGCTGGATAAAGTGACAGCAATTTATGAAAAAAGACTTACATAATTCTATGTGCTCATTCACGTTGACTCGCGGGCGCGGTGGCGGGCGCGGTCGCGAAATATCAAACATATGGCGATGTACCGAAGTGTTCACGTACAAACCGTTCGCGCGGTCTAAGTCGCGGGCGAGCTAGCGGCGTCGCGCGCGGCCCGCGTGGCGTGCTCGCGCCAATATCAAACGCGTGAAGATGTTCGTGTGTGTTCACGTCGAACTAGCGGTGGCGGGCGCGATTCACACGCGATGTCAAGTAAGATCAACCAGTTTGAGCCAGTTTGAGCCAAACGCCCGCCTGGCGGCCAACGTGAACACAAATCGCCACGTCCCCGCGCTCGCGACCGCCACCGCGCCCGCAAGTTCCAACGTGAACAAGCACTATGTGATAAGCTATCTAACCCATATCCAGGAGTGTTGAAACTGGGCCTTTTACATAGGTACTCTTTAATATCGAATAGTTCCTCCATGCTTTCAATAGCTGGTTTCAAACATAAAATTTGGCAGTACTGACAGAAGCCATTAAAACAAAAATAAAAGAACAGTCATATTACCTCAATGCGGTAATGTCATAGATAATGTTACGATATTTTTACATATTATTACTGTGTATAGAATGGACGTTTTCATATAACTATATAAATTACAACGGGAGGAGGACACATAAGAGGCATGTGGGGAAACTGAGGAATAAGGATCGAAGAGATTTGAGTATTGGTTATGATTATGACAGAAGCCCTGTAGAGTTTGATTTGGCTAGTTTCATACAACCTGAGGAAGATAATATTGAAGATAATGATGTTTTTCGGTATCGAACTAAGAAAAGGTATGATTTTATTGTTCTTCTTTCAATAAACGAGGTTTTAAAAGGACGTTTCTTAGTTACTCAAACAAGGCTACCGGATTGATTTTGATGAAACATCACACACAGATAGTTTGTAACTGAAATAGGTATAATGAATACTTTCTAGATTAGTGAATCTAGGATAACATAATTGAAAAGTATTTCGACTTAAATGAGTATTGACTAAGATTTGAAGGGCACTTCTGTATTTGTTCTTCCATTTGTTTGTTTTGTCATATTTGAACCTGACACATGCGGTGCGGTGGCAGTTATTAGCGAAGTAAACATTGTGCACAAATAATTTATTGAATACTTTTAATAAGTGAACGTCTTGTGCTGACTTCAGTGAGTGTAAAATAAGACCATGCTACATTCTTAATATGACTCATCATGCGCTATTTAAAATCTTAATTATTTCTAAATATCGCCTAAATTGTTTCAGGAGACGTGTCTCAAAGAACTATGATTATGCCAATCTCATGGGTGGAAGCAACCATGAAAGTTTTAAAAGAAAAACGTACGACTATCTGAATCCCGATAGCGGAGAGCATGCAGCAGATTTCAACCTAAACCCGATGCTTTACAAAGATGCGGTCAATGCGAAACATTATGACATGAACAATTACGACAATTTGAACCCTAAAGATAGTTATGAAAAGTACAGGAATTTGTATAAAGACCAGGATATACTTATGCCGGGACAAGTTATACATAATCAGGAGAAGAAATGGTAAGCTGATAATTTTTCCTTATTTATTCTTGCATATGCTAATAGTATACTGTACGTGGTCGACGTGGCCAAAATTGATCGGATAGATCATCAGTATACTGTAATGCTCTGGCCTTTTAAAACCGAGTGTGGGTTATATCCAAGTCGTGCAAATATTGTCTTCTAGCTAACTAATTATGTGAAAAAAGGTGCTACCACACTAATAGCTTATGTTACTTATTGGTCAATGGATTGCCGTCGTTATACCCGTAAAGTCCAGTAATCTTATACTTATAAAAAATCAACATCGTTTAATTAACGATGTGTAAACTGCAGTAATAATATGATTGGCAGATTATACTAATAAAATCTTAAAGTATACTCGCTTTGGTCACTTCCAGCGCATTCAAAAAGTTAAAGTTCCCGTTTTTTTCCCATAACAAATCTGAGACCTTGAAACCGAAAAACAAGAAAAGAAAGCTTTTTTGTTTCGCTTGTCCCAAGAAGGAGAAAGCAAGCGATCCAGACATTAATGGAATGCCAGAAGACTCCATACTACATTACAAGATGAAGAAGAGATCTTTAGAAGAAAGGCTTTGTCCAGTTTGCAAAAGGCGATTTATCGCAAATCTAAAGTCTCAGGACAGACGAAAGAAGAATCCAAAAAATATAATACATAACAGCAGACAGTTCTTTCAAAAGCGAGGTGAGAAGAAAGAAGCAAAAGATTTAAAGAAACTAAAACAGCTTGAGGAATCAGAAAAGGTTGCAGAAGATAGATTGAGAAGAAAAAGACAGGAGAATGAGAGAGAGAGGCAGTTGAAAGAGTTAGAAGAAGTCCAAGCAAAGATAAATAATGTTCGTGTCGGTGTTGGTGTACCGAAAATGACAAAACCTGAACCAGAACCACAATGATGAGTATGAGTTTTAAAATTACTTTTATTTTAGAGTAGTGATATTTTGATTTCAATAAACGGTTTTTTTTTTTAAGGAGCTTAATTTTTCTTTAAGACGACATAAAGTATAGAATTTTATGATATTATCATATGGATGATTTAATAATGGCAACAAGTTTGGTAAATAAATACGGTTTAATTTTCTTAAAAAAATATTTCACATTTTATAAATTAGTTGTATCTAAAATCTCTAATGTTGGTTTGACACGCTAGACATATTTCTTCAGTGGTGTAGGGTCCATCTGCAAATAAAAGAGTATAGATACGGTAAAATTAAAGAAAAAAAATACCGGCTTTTAAGTAACATTAAACTTGTTAGCATCATTAAACAAACATTCCCATGAATGTATACAAAGTTATGCCTTTTTAAAGTTATCTAAAAATTTGAATCACATTAATAAAGTCCCATTTAGCACCACCACATTACAATTTATAATAAAACATCGGTTTATTCAATCAGAAAATTGAGAACCAGCTCTTATTTGAAGTTGAAATTTACAATTTATAAATCTCATAGACTATTTTTTTCAGAAGCATTATTACAGTAAGATCCGCATTATATAATCTCGCATTGGTATGTGACTCAGTCATCAATCCATTAGCTGTCCGCATCAAGTGCTACTTAACCTGAATGACCGTTGACTGACTCGAGAATGCAATTAGCTTTGTTTGTACTTAAATACTCCTAAATACTGCTTGAGTGACAATACTATACTATAGACAGGCAGGAAACAGAATATTTCAGACAATATGTTTGCTGAGTTTATCAAAATTATTTTTCAAAATCGTGTTGATGGTAAATGCTTCGCTCACACACCTTTATCGACGAGTATGTTTGTAGTTAGCCAGCCATTTTCAATTACACTAAAGCTTAGTAATATGTTAGACAAAATACTTAGTTTGCCTAACATAAAAAATAACCATACCTATTTTTTGAGCCTACAATCAAAGCAAGAATTTTGTTAACTTATATCTTAAAAATCTAATTTAAATAATTCAAAAATACATATTTTTAAAAAATAATAATATCGCGACGTATTGAGAACCCCATCCTTTTTTGAAGTCGGTTAACAAAAAAATGATCAATTCAAATATTGTCACATATTTCTGAATTATTTTGTTAATATCAAAAACAAACTTACTAATATTAAACCACTTGGTGCTTGGTATTCCGACTTCTTGTCTGGCTGCCACAATGGCCTCTCTGATGGCGATAGGTATTGATATCGTCATGCAAATAGGAGGCTCGCTGCATGCTGTGGACGTAATGAAATTATGATTTATTGAAACATAAACTACGTAGTACACAAGGCACATTGGGATTGAATATTTGGGTCTTCTACTTCTTAGTACTTAGAATACGGTTAGTGGACAACCTGGTGTTAAATTTGTTCAAGCCGCCCGCCTTCACGGCCTTTGCATGACCTAAGGATAGTAATTTTTGTAGACTACAACCGAGACCGACTTTTTAAGGAGCCCTCCGAAGCACAAAAACAGTAATTTCAAATACCACTATGCGGTCAACCATCCATTTTAGGCAATAAGTTAAGGGAACTTAAGAGGAAGTAAAATTTTTCATAATAAACTATACGGTTTTCATACTTCACGTAGAAAATACTACACTTGACAGTGGATTCAAGGCAATGTCTGTATTTAAAGTATTAGTTAATATTTAAAAAGTTCGAAAAGCTTATGCTTACTTATTAGTAATTACAGTCTAGTTTCAAACAAAACCGAAAAATCAGAAGGTCATCAAATGAGCGTTCAGCCTGCAATGAATAAGAGTATATTTATTTGCTATTCAAAGAAAACGTTTAAATATACCCACAATAAACTTAACCTACTTTCAACGTCTCAAATAAAATGTAACTTGAAAGCTGTATCTTAGACGGCACGGTGCCAAAGACGCTAACAGCATTTCCTTACATTTCTGTTAAAAAAACTTCCGCGAGACAGATAGTAGGTACAAAGTGATAGTATTTTGTCTGTAAATAAAATGAGAAGTGAATAATAGAGCTCTTAGATTTGAAGTGTTTTAGATATTCTTGTTAAGATAATCTTCGTTATTTTAAAGTGTTTCTTACTGATTTGGATCTGCCGATTGCAAAAGTATTCATTTAATAAAATAACTCATCGATTTATTCCGAAAAATTGGACCAAAGACAAAACATTGAAACAAATTTATTTTCGTGGTGGGCAAAATACACAAACACCTAGCAATTGGACCGGTTCTAAACTAGGTCTTGCGTACACTTGGGTATGCCTAATCGCAGGATAATTAAAATATACGAAAAGAGAGCTCACAGTATAAGAACGTGGACACAAGGTTGTTCCTTCAAGAAATAAATCTAACAACATCTGTTGTAGTAAACTTAACTGGTACATATCAAACTGACTAATATTATTGAGACTAACCTCACCCCAAAAACTAAATTCTAACCTCACTTTGAAATAATAACATAGTCAAGAACACTTACTTTTGGACCCAAACAAAGCTTTAGTAGTATAAGATTTCTTCCTCAAGTATACTCTTAAGTCTTGCGGTATATCCCTGGCTTGAGGCACATAGTAGTTCCAAGTTCGGTCAGTCAGCAGTTCCCCTGTGTTCTGATCATATACTAGCTTTTCACACGTCCAGTATCCCATACCCATTATGAAGGCACCTTCCACCTAAATAGAATATAGTCGTTAGATAGAATTGTCAGTCGTTGAGGTCGTGAATGACAGCTATTGTTGTGGAGCTTTTGGCTTTTAAGATGAGCTAATCAGTTAGTCCTGGTTTTCAGAATTTCTTTTCGGTTTCGTTTCCAAATCCTTCGTCATTATTACAAGAGAAAAATGACGGGTAACTATGAAAAACCAGTTGTTTACACGTTATTGAATGACTGAATTTAATTATTATTTAACTTTAGCTTACTTGTTTACCGTTTTTTTAACTAAACTTTACTATACTTATACTTATAATTTAACAGGGATTGCCCTGTTAAGTTAAATATACGCATAGTATGAACACACCAATTATCAAGTATATTGTTTATAACATACCTGTCCAATATCAAGTTCAGGATTAACACTTTTACCAACATCTTCAAGCACATCGACTCTCAAAACCTCATGTTCTCCCGTCAACACATCTACTTCGACCTCAGCCACCGTCACACCATACACTTGATACGATTGCAAATCATCCTGGTTCACAAACCCATGGACTTGAAGGTCTACATTCATTGTATAACTCTGCCTTATCAGTTCCACCCACGGAGGATTGTTCAACTGTTTTCGTACCGGTGCTAATCTTGCTAGCAATTCCTGACAGCATTTTTCAACAGCAATCAGAATATTCTGCGTAGTAACACTACCTCCGGTTACCGAAGAATTAGGTGATACTGTCGTATTATTCTCTTTAACTATAACTTTTTCTATAGGAATGTTTAATGTGAAAGCGACAACTTGTGCTGATTTGGTATTAATACCTTGCCCAATTTCAACACCACCGTGAGAAATTATTACTGTACCGTCTCCTTGGAAGACTGCTAAGTTCACATCAAAATATCTAGGATAATTATGCTGCCATCTTAAAAATACGAATCTTATTCCGCGTTTTTTCCATCTGTTTTCGGAATTGAATCTATTAACTGCAGCCCTTCTTTGGTCATAGTCAGAGTTTATTCTTAGTGTTTCGTACATTTCTCTTATGTCGTTGTATTGTGGGTCTAAGTTTCTGAGACGTAGTTGTACTGGGTCTATTGTTAGCTCGTATGATATTTGTTCCATCATCATTTCTACCATGGCTATGTTGTCCAAAGTACCTGAAAAGATAATTTTAATTTTAGCCTTTTTTGTGGGTTAGTTAAATAGCAATGGGTTTGAACCTAAAGCAAACACCGATCACTTTTCTAAGTTATGTGTGTATTTAAATAATTATCACTTCTGGCGGTGAAGAAGAACATCGTTACGAAACCTTCCGAACTAAAAGTTCCTTAAGGGCATGCAAAGACACATGTACTTGATCAGCATGGTGGGTTCTAAGTTTAGTCACTCATCAGGGGGAGACCCATGCCTAGCATTGTAAAATTAGTAAGTTTTGATAAGAATGTTTAATAATTGGTTAATATCACTTAGTTATTTTGTTCTTACCTGGTGATCTAAACCATGTGTTCTTAGGTGTGTCAGTTACTGTATTGTAGCATGTATAGTTCCAAGTAGAGGTGTTATAACAGTTGTTGTAAAGACTTGCACCAAATTCAGATAAATCTTCGTTGACTGAACATCCATTGTCTTCGTATAGTTTTTCATTTACATACTGGAATACACCTGCCCTGTTTAAACCTACCTAAAAATTTCAATAATTAGGTATTCCAATTTATTTCTATGACAAATTATTGTTCATCGTTTGACTGCTTCTAAGGTCTGATCAATAGGGTAACTGACTGCCGATCACAAGGTATCGGTTTCGATTCTAGGCAGTATAATTTCGGTATAGGCAAAAATTGTGGTAAAGTGCCTAGTATACGGCAATAAGGTCATCTAATTACAAGAAACCAAAAACATTACATATCCCGAGTCTTACGAATCAGAGCCGGCATGAGGTTTAAAAATCAGATAAATTATGCATAATAATAGGTCATACCTCAAAATCAGCTGAGCAAGGTAGCTTTTTGCCTAATGCTCTGGTATTTGCCTCCATCGTTTGTATCATACGACAAGGACGATTTAATTTGTACGCGGCCAGACTTGCTGCAACAGCGATTTGTATGTTTCGGGATATTTTGATGCCGTAAGCGCCGCCAAGCCGACGGACATGCACGTCTATTCTAAACAAGAAGTAAAGAATAATATTTATCATGGGTCTTCAGCTACCTACATGCCAAATTTCATCGGTTAAGTAGCATTTGTGTGAAAGAGTAACAAACGTACATTTATCTATACTAATATTATAAAGCTGAAGAGTTTGTTTGTTTGTTTGAACGCGCTAATCTCAGGAACCAGTGGTCCGATTTGATGATGCTGAATTCTTTCAGTGTACGATAGCCCATTGATCGAGGAAGGCTATAGGCTATACCTATATCATCACGCTACAAGCAATAGGAGCAGAGTACTCTTAAAAAAATGATACAAAAACGGGGAAAATTTCACCCATTCTCTCTTATGTGACGCAAGAGAAGTTGCGCGGGTCAGCTAGTTTATAATAATAGTAGGATAAAATGTGTATACCTGCTCTGGTCAATTTTCAAAGCTCGTGATATCATCAGATGTGTTCCCCCAACCCACTGCGTCGTCGTATAAACAGCTAAACCTTCTTCAATAGGCTTCGACAGACACACTAACGTCTCCATAGTAAAATGATACTGGCCGTATATTGTATTCCCTCCTTTCACAACTTTAGCTACGTCGTTTCCTCTACTAGGTGCAATAATCGTTTGATAAGTAGTATTCCTTTTAGGATCCTTTTTAGCTTCTTGGACATCAATTACGGGTTTCGCAACATTTGTATAAGTAACTTTTACTAATTTTGTTGCTTTGTTGGCTATGGCGCGAGTGTTGGCTACTATTAAAGCCAATGGTTGGTTGTAAAATAGGACTTCTCCGCTGCAAAGGACTTCTTCATTGATTCTGTATCTGGGGTCATCGCTTGGAGTGAATGAGTTTAATCCGGGAATGTCTTTTGCTGTGTAGCAAGCTATTACTCCAGGGTAGCTCTGAAAAGGTTACGTTTTCATCACACTTCAATATTTTTTTTTAACGACAACTTGTAATATGTCCTGTACTGTGTCTTTTATGTTTCTTTAATTAAAGTTTGCATTGTTTCGGCTATGTATAACTGTAGATTCCGTTACTCGTATGATTTTGAAGCAAAAATGTTTGTATTGCCTAAACTAATGATTAGTGTAATTACAATTATAAAGTTTACCATGGTAAGAAAAAAAAAATCAAAATTAGTGATGGAAATGGTTGTTCCTTACATACTATAAAATATGATTCAGTACTTACAAGAGCAGCTGTTGGATCAATATTAGAAATGCGACCTCTCCCAACAGTACTGAGTACAAATGCTGCATAAACTTCGTTTGGTAGCGTTGGTATATCATCTACATACATTGCTTCGCCAGCACATTGGATCTGAAAATGACTCACAAATTATTTGACTGCCTGTAGTGCGGGTGGTAGTAGTCCTGCTGCTGATTATGAGGTCTCACATTCGATTTCTGGCTTAGGCAATAGGCTTGTTAACAGACAAATGTGGGTATGTTATACACTTTTTCCTATATATTTGGGTATAACAGGCTAGACATTATGTTTGTATGATATTTGCATTTGGACTCAGTTTTACATTTACACAATACTAATAGCAATCCAGTTCTCTAGCTTAGTTCAAGTGCTTATGTTAGGTTAGTTCAGTGTTCATGTCGGTAGTGCAATGAATAGGACGTGATGTGAATCAAAGATCTAGTGATTGCGTATCGAGTTGCTTGGTACACACAGAACTTTATGTATGTATTTACCGACAGTAATACGGTTTGGCGATTTGATGTAACAAATTATAGGATTCTAGTGTCACGATAATGTACTTAAAAATATGTCTTTCTTTGGTTTGATAGATCCGATAAAGAAATATTTTTTTTCAATAATAGAATACCTCTTTGTGCTCTTCTCACCCCTATGGGAAAAAAGCGTAATTAAATGTACCCATGTTCATTTTATACGTCTGTAGATAAAATTAGGCTGTTTTACATAAAATCACGCCTTCTTCCAAAGGGTTAGACACAGACCTGTGAACGCCACTAGGTACGATTATTTCAATCGTTCCTTGCTGCATACACATCCATACTAATTGTCATGCGTGTATAATAATATGAATGTACAATTATTGATGAAACTGCTTACCAAACCTTCTAGCTTAGGTAAAGGTTGATTCAGAGGCCACTCTGCAGGATTTGTGTCAAATATCTGACGTCCATCTGACACTGGACGGACTTCATGAAGCCTCACAATTCCCGATTTATAACGTGGATGAATGATGTTATCTGGACATATTGAAAGTAAACCCTGAAAGAGTTACATTTTATATAAACCGATATTATGCTACGGTTAGTTGTTTGCTACAGAAATACAAATTAACAAAAATCAAATTCCACTTCCATGACCAAGTCTTAGTCCTCTTTTTTCTTTTCTTTATTTTTTTCATTTATTTAGTTATTTACTCAGTCCTCTGTAAGTAGGTAAAAGAATACCGAAAAATCTTTGAGATTCTATAATTTGCACGACTCATTGTTGGCACATAAATCATCAAAACAACGGTAAACGAAACATTACATAAAATAATGAATTTAAAAACCTTACCTTATAAAACAATCCTAAAGCCAACTTCTTTCTATAAGCCACTGAAGGCTCTGGCGGTTGTGGAACAACAACCAACTCATTACTCAAAATATTAGTAGCTGATTGTAAAGTATCGTTTCGAAATATAGCTTTTCCTTGCAAATACTTTTCTGTTGCACCTGCTCTTATGAATTTTGGTGAAAGACCTCCGAAGACGATCCTTGATTGTTGGACTATGTTGTTTCCATCCAGTTTGTAAAGGAAACCACCATTCACTATCGCATGTGCGTTTTGGGAGCGTGGCATGACCTGCAAAATGGGAGAAAAGTTTTTTTATTTTACAATTACATATAAATAAGGGGAAAGTCTTATCTGTGCAGCGTATAAAAGTATTTTTTTGGAGGAGTGTATTTTTTTTTTGCTATAATTTGTAAGAAGTATACATAAGCAATTAAGCATTCTATTGCGTCCACTTATGAACACAAAATAACGCATATAAATGTTTGATACAGAATAATAAGCAAGAAAAACTATTTCCATTATTATTTTTCAGGCTTCATTTGTGTTTATATTTTTATGTATTGTGTTGTTAGACTTACCTTAAAAGTAGTTAATATGTACTGATTGGTCAGCGGCGGTAACAATACACTCATTATAATTTTTCCTCTCATATCGATTTCCAAAAACTTCTGCATCGTCACTATTTGTGTTATTCCTGATATAGATACTGAAATTAAAATAACAATCATTACTTTAATTATTATAATATCGTGTATGTCTTATGCTAGAGAGCATGTATGTATGGCAACTGCCATAGTTAGTTTATCATACTCATCATTGGCCAGTATTTATCTATTGCAGATGATTAAGGAGTAAAATGCGTGCATTTTCTATAGTTATTATGTAATTATTATCTTACCTATTGTTAGCTGTGCTCCAACCGTTTCAAAGAGTAGAAATAAGTCTGATTGAAATTCATTATGCCTGTGTTTGATCATCAAGTTGCCTGCTACTGATCCTATCTGAAAGTATTACATTGTTTTATATTACGATTTTGATAGTAGGTGGTCTTCTTGTATTTAACTGTAACTTGTGACTGTTATCCGATCTGCTAGAATTATATAAGTTCCACTTTTAGATTGGGATAGTTCTAAATAGACCTTTTAATGCTATTCCTTTCTCGTGTAATTGTGCTACATGAATCGTTTTAAAGTGACAGTTAGTTACTGCGAAAATAATTCTAGTCCAATTTTATTAGAAATCGCTGGTGTATTTCAATGGTAATTATTAAATATTTTGTACTTGTATATAAATACCAAATGTTACTTACGTTCCTTACACCTAAATGTGCAACCAACGTAATATGATCGTACAATTTCTTCAAATAACTAAAATATTCGACTTTAGATATCATTTCAAATATTTCCAGCGTTTGGGTCAAAGTGTTCTCAGCTGCTAGAACTAAGTTCTGATCTAAAATGTGACCTTTTAACTCTTTTACTTTACTTATATCTATTAGCACTCTTGGATTGTCAATCTCATCATCTCTTGGGTAGACACCTGTGAATACAAAAACCTCTTGATTAGGATCATAACTTTTTTGTTTATGGGCTGCTATTAATTTTCCAAATACTGATTGAAAAGTTCCTCTACATAAAGAAGGGCTTAACAAGCATACAAACATACAAATCACAATCACGTAACACTTTGACAGCTTTGTTGACAGTATTATATTCTTCAGTCAACCTTTCAAGATCTCACTTATCTTGATTTCAAATTGTGATTTTAGCAAATCAAATGATAATAAGATAAAAAATAACTTCAGTCAAATTACCTTTAGCAGTATTCCCGCAAATCAATTTATACGAAGCAACTCCCTCTATACGTAAGACTGAAAAAATATCATAAACCGTATTAGCCCTGTACCACGCTTTACCATCTTTCAAATCTATCTTTAGTATTTTGTTATCCATGTCTTTTAAAGATACCATGCACCATTCGTCTTCATCGCATACTTTTTCACAGGAATCACAGTCTTTTGTGCAAATTTGAAGGTCTTCTATGTCAGGAATTGTGATGGCCTTGGGAGCGTCTTTAGCGAAGCGTTTGAAAGCATCTAAGATTGATCTGTAGCCAGTACATCGGCATATGTTACTTGCAAATGACTGTTCTATTTCCAGCATGGTACGGTCTGCTTTATTTTGGAGTAAGCTGGGAAAAGAAATTGAATACATAAAATTGTTTACATTTGGAGATGACTTGAGTAGAACATTTATTTTTAACTTATTTAGGCGTAAACCAAAATCTTTATTGAAGAAAACTAATTCATCTTATTATTGTGTTACTGTTGGGCTTCTCTTATAAGAGAAAAGTTAAGCCTTGAGTGCACTATGAAGACCTTAACCCATAGATGTTAATACAATGTTTTAACTTTTAAATATTATAAACTAACTTAAAAATCGTAACTTGTATTTGTCCGACTCAAGTTGATTAATTTACATTAACCATGTCAGTAAGAGAGGAGTAAATCTGTAAGGTGCTCATCTATACTTACAAATTTTATAAAGTTGAAGAGTTTGTTTGTTTCTTTGTTTGTTTGAACGCACTAATCTCAAGAACTACAGGTCCAATTTGAAAAATCCTTACGACTAATAGGAGCAGAGTTCCAGTAAAAATGTTACACAAACGGAAAAAAATTACCCATTCTTTCTTATGTAACGCAAGCGAAGTTGCGCGGGTCAGCTGGTAATAATATACTTATATATTGTTACTCACCTATACAAAGACATAACCCAGCCAGGAGTGCAGTACCCACACTGAGATCCATTGTACTCTGCGAGAGTTTTCTGTATTGGGTGGTAGCCTTTTCTTCTGTTGCCAATCTCTTCGATTGTGGTGATCTCCAGACCATGACAAGCAGCAATTGGTATCATGCACTAGAATAGGCAAACAAGAAATGTTATTTATTTAAGAAACATAGCAACGGTTTACGAGGTAACAGACTCTACTTATCACAAGGTTATTTTATTTTCTTTTTTGGAATCTTAAGATTGAGTCGATTATTGGAACAGTAGCATAATAACAAGCTTTTGATTGCTATAACATTGTAATGAACATTATATTATCAGACACTGGAAAGCTGATTCGACAGCAAAAAATTAGGTCGTCAGTCACAATTTTGTCACAACAATCATATCGCAGCTTCAGGAATAGAATGACATAAAATTGAGCCAACATTACGTCGCTTATGCTTCTACTCTACTAAAGGTCCGTAGAATGTTTTTGATCAGTCTTACCGAATTAACAGCATAGGGTTTCTGATTCTCTCGTTTTGCAGTCACAATACACGCGCCACAGCCAGCTTGACGGCACATGTACTTAGTACCTCGGAGCTCCAAGTAATCCCGTATGTAGTCCAGAAGCATCACATCTGAACTGACCTCGCATCCCACTGGAATAAAGAAACAAAATATATGTTTTTTTATGCCTTCATCACGCAAAGGAAAAGTATGAAACAAGGCTAAGGCCCATTTCTTTTTAGGGGGTGAGTCTGGTACTGAAGTTAGGGATAAAAAATAATTGTGAATGTCCAATGATGATTCATCGTGATTTTAGTTTTTAAGCGACTACCACCATACAGATTATTCTTCGTATGGTTAGTGGTCAACCTATTGTCAAAGCTGTTCAAGCTGAAGGTCGTTGACGTGGCTTAACAACTGTTATCTTTTTTTTTAAAAAAAAAAAGACAACTCCCGCACTAAGAATTGCTCTTGTGTCGCGGGGACTTTAACAAACATATAAACAACGGACACAAAGCACAACCAGACCCGAAACAATTATTTGTGGATCGCACAAATATTTGTCCCGTGTGGGATTCGAACCCACGACCTCCCGTTGCAGTGGTATCGGCGTGGCGACCTAAACCACTGCGCCACGGAGGTAGTCAAAATATAATATAGGTAGTCTTAATTGACAACAACCGGCACCGCTATTTTACGTGCCTTCCAAAGCACAGAGATGCCCAGTCCAAATACCACTATGCCGTCACCCAACTACGGAATGACCGGACCAATGCTAGCTTAACCCACAGATCGTTTACCGACCGGTAAGCGCAACTGCCTATGGGGATATTCAGCTGAAGCGATACGTCGTGTACGTACCTCAATGGATTTGTATAGCGATAGTCGATGTGTATCGAAAATTTGCGTAGCCTAAGAAATAAGGTATTTAGCAGCCATAATAATTACTACAGCATACACTCACGCATTTAATTACTTAATTTTATCGCAAAAAAGACATCAGAGTTCATTGAGCAATTTGTTTTATTACTCGAAATACTCATAACAGTAAAAGTGCAGTTATATTTGAGTCAGTTGTAAAGATTCAAGGATGTGGAGGATTCATAACGGAAGTTGACGGCGATGTATCATTCCCTGATATTTATGATTTTTAGAAAGTTGAAAGACTACTTTTGAGTTTGGACAAAGTACTAAGCACAAATATAATTATGATTTCTTTCATTATAAATTAATATATTAACGATCATGTTGATGATAATGACTAATAGGTTCAAGGCTTAGCTCCTTCCTCATTCCGGAAAAAGACCCTTGCCCAGCAGTGGGACAGATATGGGTAGATTTATTTATGTTAATGGTCGGTATAAGCTATGAAACATACAAAAAAAATTATTGCGTCGGTTTATTTTCCTCACAAGAGACAAGAAAGAGCTCTTCGCAGTAGACTTCGACATTAGTAATATAATATATACTTAGATACTATTGTAATTAAAATGTGCAATTGCATAAATTGCCAGTTTTGCATTGTTCATAATAAGGAACAAGGAAGCAGACCAGAAATAAAATACTACGACAATATTAAGTAATTATTTAAAATTCTAATCTAGATTCTGCATTCAAGATAAGAAACATTTGAAGCTAATTTAAGTGTAAATACAATTAAATTAAGTCGATAATTATGTTTCAGAAATAATTATGAAAAATTGCACGAGAACATTTCATAGAATTATCATTTTTAAAACTAGATGTCTCGGTTCGTCGTATCTATTATAATGGTTATAACAACATTTGTTTATTTTTGTGTCTGGTGTTAATTAAAGGTCATTCAACTTTCCTAATTATGGATTCCGAATTTTTTTCAGACGACTTTCCGTTGCAAATTGAAAGTAGCTTTCAATCACAACAATCTTATTATAGAAGAAAATTTGTAGTCACGCCTATTTTCTTGTACGCGACACACTATAAAATATATTATAATACTTAGTATTTGCAAATAAGAAGAAAGTATGAGTGTATGTATTAATTAGGGTTTAGTGTAATATTATTATTGAAGAAGTCGAAAAAAAATGAGCAGTAATAATTATTCTTGAAGGTATGTTATAGAGTCCTCAGTTCTCACTTGGCCAGCGTGGTAGACTTAAGACTCAAACCCTCCCTCTTTTAGGAACAGACTCTTGCCCAACAGTCGGACAGTCACGAATTAACAAAAAAAAGTAATAGCAGAAGTAGAAGGTTGGCGAAGTTATGGTGCGAGGACGCGCTGAGTATCTCTACAGTACGAACTTGGTACGATATTAATTTGTCGTGTCCTTCAGTAATAAATACAATAAAACTATTACACCTATATTTTGTAAAGAAGTACATATTTTTATACCAAAGTCATGAGTGAGATACTTAATTTTTAAATATTATATCGTGACATTTTTATTGTTGTCATTTATTAACTGTCGTAAAGGAAGTTATTCGAGTTAGCAATGTAATTTTAAACGCGTGATGAAAAGTAAGTTTTGGACTGGATCGGTATTAACTAAAAAAATCAGTAAATCTGATAAAGTTATCATACAAAATACTTTGTTACATTTTCATTCAATAAATTTGAATTGACCTCAATAATAATAAAAAAAACAAGAAAAAAATGTCGACCACAAAATTAAATTGTGGCAGACTGATATAACTAAATTCTATAATGTTACCAGCTGACCCGGCAAACGTTGTTTTGCCATAAAAATTAAATTAAAAAACATTGTCTAGCGGACAAAATTGTGAATCTAAACCATTCTCAGAGCCCCTTGAACACACACAAAAAATTTCATCAAAATCGGTCCAGTCGTTTAAGAGAAGTTCAGTGACATACACACTTACAGAAGAATTATATATATAAAGATTGGCTATATTTAACACAAAATAGGATGAAAACTTTCAGAAAATTGTAGCACTAACGATAATAGACTGATTTATCAATACTACTTGGGATCGAACCCAAAACCTCGCAGTTACAGTTAAACACTACACTTCACTAGGCATTCCAAGACACAAAAATAAAATGCAATAACATACCCGTATAAGTCTCTCCGTTCACTTTAAAACTAACTCGATCCATGTTCGCCTTAACTAACTGCGATACACCGACTGACAATTACTGCTTACTAAAGTTAACAGATTAAAATTGACAACGGCAGAGGAGCGCACGCGCCCGCTTTAAAAAAAGAAATGACTTTGGTGTTAATAGAAAATAAAAAAAAAATGTTGTGGGTGATAAAAAGAAATTAACCTACTTCTAAAACAGATGGAGGTTTTTTATTCTTCTGTATTTTTTTTTGTTTTTAACTCATAGTTTTTGGTTTTATATTAAATGAAACTGGGTGTATCGCTTTTATTTGAAAATGTTGCTTCTCGTGGTCTAATTCAAATTTTATGTTAATTTCGTGATCATTGTGCGATAATCAAGAATAGTAATAATATAAAGCTGAAGAGTTTGTTCGTTCGAACTGGTTCAAAGATATTTTTGGTTTGGGTTAAAAAGTACACTTATTAAGGTAGGCTACAGCTTTTATACTATTACACTATTTCTAACATCACGCTATGACTACTAACTACATAAACAGTTCAACTGATTTTATTTTTATTTCCTTATTTGCAAATGAAGTCGTAGGCAAGACTTAGTATTAAAATTATAAGTAAAGAAATAATGATAATCTGTCAAAAATGTGCGTAGGTATTAGAGATTCAGCTTTATAATATTAGTATAGATTAGTGCGAAATGATTACTTAGATAAAATATGTCACGTATGTATCTGTTTCATTGAAATAACGCTGACTTTAACGTTTTGTTTGGTGTTCCGTTTAGTGTGCACGCATTTATGCATACTGTTACAGCAAAAATATTACAATCTATAATAATAATGTCCTCCTAGCCGATATACGGCTACGGCGGTCAGTTTCATTGAAACTGGCCATCTGTGCAGGACTTTGTTTATAGTGTCCAAGTGTGTGCACAATACACAGGTACACTCTCTATTCCATCACTCTCATAGTTCGGTGGGACGGATAACCGAGACGACCAGTGAGAGGTCCGGCGCAGGACCGACGGCTTTACGTGCTCTCCGAGGCACGGAGGTCTTCGACCTCAACTTCCTAACTCCGGGCAATCTCTAAGAAATTCTTAACAGAAAATCTCAGAAAAGACTTTTTGGCCCGACCCAGGATTCGAACCCGAGACCTCTCGCACCGCAGTCGCATATACTACCGACCGCGCCACAGAGGCATTACAATCTATACTAATATTATAAAAGCTGAAGAGTTTGTTTGTTTGAACGCGTTAATCTCAGGAACTACGAGTCCGATTTGAAAAATTATTTCAGTGTTAGATAGCTCATATATCGAGGGGAGTTGTAGGCTAAGTATCATCACGCTATGACCAATAGAAGCGGAGTACCAGTAAAAAATGTTACAAAAACGGGGAGAATTTTGATCCATTCTCTCTTAGGCGATTAACACACTGCCCCGCATCATGCTGCATATTGCGTGTCGACGCACCTACGCACGTTCCTGCGGGAGTGCAGATCTGCATCATCGTGCGGGTTTTTTGCGCACTCACGCGCATAGGTGTGTTTTGTAGATTCACGCACGGCGGCTCTCATTTATTCGCCGTTCTTTGTGGTGGTCGTGCAGTACTGAGCACCACGATAGTCTTGATAAAAATCACGCGCGGCACTGCGGGATTCGGTGTGCCATACCTTGCGTCTCGCCCCGCACCTACGCGCGGGGGTGCATGTTTCTCCGCGTGTATGCGCGTGATCCGCATGAACGCGCGTGGATGCATTTTCTGTGTGTTAGACTGTGCGTGTTTTCCATACAAACGGAGATACTTACAAGCAACGTTCGAACACGCATTCACGCGCTACGCTGCGTGGTGCGGGGCAGTGTGTTAAGCACCTTATGTGACGCAAGCGAAGTTGCGCGAATCAGCTAGTTTGCTATAATATGTGTACATGTAAATGTACCTCAGAAACCGGGGGTAAATCTATATTACTTGTAATAAGGATACAATAAGGAAAACCATTTAACTCTTAACGTTAGTTCTTTTTATTAGTATTAAAACATTTTTTCCAATACACAACGAACTATGATAAAATTGCCTGCAATAAATTATAAACATTGATGGACATAAAATCGATCTTTATTAACTAAACTTGAATTCTTCTGTACTAGTTTTGGCCGCCATGCATACTTGTTCTACATTCCAGGGCCCATCTGAAAAGAATTGATGTAGCTTAGTGATGGTGAATAGTCCTGCCCTTTTCGACTACAAACTTCCTGCTTATACCTTCCTACCCTGTATCGTCCTACGTTAGCAAATAATATTCTAGCTACTAATAATAGTTTCGAGACATTAGTCTTACTTTTTACAGTAAGGTCCAATTTTAGCTGACTTCAAAAAAGAGGAAGCAATCATTTCTTTTCTGCGTTGGTAACGACTTAACCTAGTGGTGGTCTGATGGTTATTTTTTATTCAGAAAGTGTGCCTCCCATATTATTACCTTTACACTTTTTAAGCATTTATTAAATAACTTTAATATTCTTTATTTCACACATAAATGGTTGTAATATTACCTATTGAAAACCATTCCGTGGTACTTATACCGGCATCTCGTCTCGCTGAAGTGATAGCTTCTCTTATAGCGAATGTCACGACTACTGCCAACGATGTTGGAGGTTCTCCGATGCCTGTTGAAGAACAATACTCATTTTGCCAAAATTTATCATTTTTCAACAGCCTTGCTTACACATTTAACTGTGTGAGGATAAATCAGAACGAAAATTAAATTGATTGCTTCGTTCGAAAAGGATTACCTCTTCCCACGGGAAGAATTTGAATTCAGTTAAATCAGATTATTAAAAATCGTATTTTTAAATTCCAAACACTGTGTAGCTCGATTCTCTACTACTATCAACCACCGACAACCGATCTGTCATCGAGAAATGTTGTATGAAAATCTGATCAGCGCCTCTGACGGGTGTCGTAGGAAATATTTTGGCAGTACATTCTAAATGTCAAAATGTCGATAGCTAGCCGGTTGTCGGTAGTCGATAGTGATAGAGAATCGAGGTACCTACTGCTGTACGAGCTACAATCATTCATTTTGACATTCCCTCGAATCTGATTCAATCGAATTCGATTTCGATTCTGTCTTAAGCAAGCGGGCTGAGCTTATTGTTGATGTGAATTATTACTTAATTATGGCAATAAATTACACGTAATTTTAAAATGCATTAAGTGAATACTACTTTCGCCGTCATATTTTTTAACAACAGAACATTAATCGTGCATTAAAGTAATAAAGCAAAGCAATCAGCCTGCTTGATAAAAGCCCATAAAAATCATTCAAACGTGATTTAAAATTGCAATTAACTTTTAGTTGATTATGTTATGATAGGATATAAAAATACTATCTGGAAGATTATCTTGGTGCCTACTATAATTCATATATAGGTATTAAACATCAAAAATGTAACGAAACTTCCGATTATCAAAATATAGTAATATACACTGCTTGTAACGTAATCAAATAATATTCCGAAAATGTTGGCTTGTTCTTACATTTCGTACAAGAATAATTGCCGTAAGTAGCAATAGAAAGTGTGTTGATTGAGATTAAATCAGTTATAATATCCAAAATCAGTTATAATATCTATCTTACGCATGCTCTCTACAGCATGCGTAAGATAGTTGAGATTAAATCACTAACATTATTTTAAACTTTTAGCAACGGTGCTCTGATATGTTTTCAGTAGGTATGGGTAAGTTTTTATTATTTAGGTTGGTTACGCAACCTACAAAAGTGAGCTAAATGTTGCTTGCTACGTCTACACTTAAAACGGCCTGTATAAGTTGGTAGTTGGTTCTACAGATAGATTTCTTTTATTTTTTTTTTAAAAGACATCGCACTACATACAAACAATGTACACAAAGACAACCAGACCCGAAACAACTATTTGTGGATCGCACAAATAATTGTTCCGTGTGGGAATCGACCCTACGATCTCCCGATGCAATGGTACCGGCGCGGCGTGGCGACTTTAACTTATGCGCCACGGAGGCTGTCAAGAGATAATAGAAAAAAATAAAATATTTTTTGTAGATGCCACAGAGGACATGGCCCACATGTTGACATGCCCAGAGTGCCCTGACTCTTGCTCATACCAGGACCTTATGAGCTGTACAGAATACGCCGTACACGTAGCTGAATACTGGGCTGGCAGTGTATAGCAAGACAGAAAGTGTCACACACTATTTTAAGCTTTAATAATAAGTATACTATAATTTTTTTGCCATCGATACGCTAAGAAGAAGAAAAAGAGGTAATAGATAGAAACGTTTCTAACCTTTCGCATTTAGTATAATTTCATTCCTAAACGTATTCTCTTCGAAGTAGACTCTCATGTCTTGTGGAATATCTCGAGCCTGAGGTATGTAATAGTCCCAAGTACGGTCTGTCACAAGTTCACCTGTTTCCTTGTATACAATGTTCTCACAAGTCCAGTAGCCTAACGCCATTACAAATGCACCTTCCACCTAGGAAACAAACATGAGTGATTACAAAACTTAAAAAAAAAATCTAAAAATTCATAAAATTATGCTTTTTAGGCCTGCCACTCAGGAGTTGGTAGAGGCCAGAGAACGACACTTGGTACGATTCTTACGAATTTTCCTTGCTTCATTTTCATCCATACATCTTGTCATAGAGGACCGACACAAAAAATGTGATTATTGAATGATAATATTACACATAGATTTGTATACTTGACTGTTCATCGCAAAAGCTAGCAGCATAACTGGGTTCAGTTAGTCAGTGTCTTAGGCAGTTAGCTCATGAATACAGTGATAAGATCGACAATATCTAAAGAATATTAAGTGTATATGGTAGCAATAAACAACAATTTTATCTATGATAAACTTATGTAATAACAATGTCTTACCTGACCAATATCAATTCTAGGACTAATACTTCGTCCAACATCTTGCAAAATATCCACTCTTAACACTTCATATTCTCCCGTCAGTATATCAACTTCCACTTCACCCAGCGCTACACCGTACACATTATAAAGAAGCAAATCCTTCTCTCCCACAAAACCATGCACTTGCAAATCAACATCAGCATTATACGCTGCATAAACCAGGTCTTCCCAACTAGGATTATCCATCTCCTCTCTTATAGGTTTTAGTCTTTCTAAAAGTTCCTCGCAACATCTTCGTAAAGCTATTGTTATATTTTGTGTAGTAATACTCCCAGCTGACGCCGTACTGTTAGGTGTAGTAACTGAATTGTTTTCTTTTATTTGTATCTTTTCAACCGATACATTAAGAAGGTAAGCACATATTTGTATAGCTTTAGTATTAAGTCCTTGTCCCATTTCGACTCCAGCATGTGTTATAACTATGCTACCGTCTACGTAGAAAACAGAAATGTTAACGTCTAATCTTTGGTATCCAGTTGGTGAGAATCTTGCTATAGAGAATCTAAGACCGCGTTTCTTCCAACGGTTTTTTGCATTGAATTCATCGACTTCAAGTTTCCTAGTTGTATAGTCAGCAGTTTTACGTAGTTTCTCAATCATGCCTATGATGGCACCGTGGTTTTTGTTGTCTAGGTTTGCAAGTCGTACGCTGACTGGGTCTAAGTTCATTTCGTAAGCAATTCGTTCCATGATGTTTTCTGACATTGATACTGCTTCTAGTGTACCTAAAACGACAGGTGTAATATTTTTTTATTTTCTTTCAGAAATACATTTAATTGGACGTGACAGTTCTAATTGAATAAAATGTTTTTTTTCTATTGTCTAGTTGTCGTACTCTAACATAATGATCTCAAATTACTTAATATTTAGGATTAAGTACAGGAAATTGTTGTTAAAACTATGTACAAATTAACAATTACCTGGTGCTCTAACCAAAGTATTTTTAGCAGTGTCTGTGAAAACATTGAAAGACTTATAATTCCACCTCGTGACATCATAACAGTTGCTGTACACCGTATCAACAACTAATATTAAGAGTTCATTCAGCTTGTATCCGTTGTCTTCAAAGATGGTATAGTCCATGTATTGTATAGTTCCAGAACTGTCAACTCCGACCTGAAATTTATAAATTTTAATACATGACTGTATTTAAAATAAGAAAATTTAATTTCAGCTTACAATATTAATGGTAGTTTGATATTTGTATTCGTGAGACATGAGCCATTTGATAGAGTGCAAATTGGCAAACTACACGTTCTCAAAATATTGTTTGCATCTAATTTTATTTTCTTTGAGTATCGTCATGGGTATCAATTGTCCTATATGAAAAACCGTAATATTGGCATTTATTTCTTTAAGTTATTTTTGCAGTATAATCATAGTATTCAAGAAATAACTTGTCTCATAAGTTCCCTTGCAGTTACAAAGATAACGGTGGAGTTAAAAATTACCTCATAATCATTTGAACATGGCAGCCTTTTCCCAAGAACTCTTAAGTTGTTAGTCAGCGGTTGTATAAAACGGCACGGACGATTTAGTTTTTGGACCACAAGACTACATGCAACTGCTGATTGAATGCTTCGGGACATTTTGATACCAAAAGCACCTCCGAGGCGTCGAACGTGAATGTCAATTCTAGAAAAATATTTAAATACATGTAAAAATAGTATTCTGAATGAATTTGATAGTCAGCTACAAGCACCTGACTTTAGATGTACGACAACTATTGAATTGAAAAGTAATGGTTATTTTAATTATAGCAAAAAAAAATGATTACATTTTGTCTGTTCGGGGATTATTATATACTTGACTATTAGCTCGATTTATTAGATACTTATAATACAAAAAAAAATAAAAACGGCCAATTACTATTGTGATTAAATTTTTGCTTTCATATACCAAGTAAATAAAACAATCGTTACCTGCCAGCCTCCATATTTAAAGCCCTAGAAATCATCATCTGCATGCCATTAATCCACTGAGTAGCACTATACAACGAAATACCCTCTTCCGTAGGTTTCGCAACACACACCAACGTTTCCATAGGAAAGTGATATTGTCCATACACAGTATTATTACCTCCAAACACTTTTTTAACATCTTCTCCTTTTTCTATAGCATCGACTACTAAACTTCGTACAACACGCTTCGGGTCTTTCTTAGCTTCTTTTATATCTAGTACCGGTTTTCTTTCATTGGCATAAGTGACGTCTACTAATTTCGAAGCCTTATTTGCTATGTAGTGTGATTCGGCTACTACAATACCTATAGGTTGGTTGAAATATTTGACGGTTCCTTCTGCGAGTACTTCTTCGTTTGATGAGTAAATGAATGCGTCGGCTGGAGTGAAGGAATTTAAGCCTGGTATGTCTGTTGCTGAGTAGAATGCTACTACTCCGGGTTCGTTCTGTTGATATTACAAACAATTTTACTTAATTTCATACTACCTGGAGAGAATACAGGTAAGCAGGTATTGCAAGTAATGCTCGAGGTCAAATGGTTATGATTTGCAGGCTATGCTTATGGGCATTTTGAAAATATGAAAGCAAATCAAATATAAGACTTTCCTATACAGCTCAAAATATAGAAATATAGGCGATTGGGTAAATAATATTTTGAATCGTTCGAATAACGGTTTTATGAAATTACATATCGTTTAAATTTTACTTACCAAAGCACGCGTAGGATCAATTTTGACGATTTCTCCAACAGCTACTGTAGACAAAGCGAATGCAGCAAACACTTCTCTTGGATATGCTGGTATATCATCCGTGTATACGGTTTCTCCCGCACATTGGATCTGGTGATAGAGCAAAATTATTAAAAAACAAAATTGTTATTTCTAATCACATTTCTGGTTTCCAGCAAAAGGTCTTTTCTTGCAATTACATCTTCCCCTTAGGTAAATCAATAAAAACAAACCTTTTATCTAAATCGGCCGACATCACCAAAGTTGTGTAGTAACTGAGATTTTTTCATTTCCAAATACATTTACAAATTAAACCTCGTAGTTTATACATGTATTACACCAGAAACCTAATTAACTAGAATAACAACAGAATAAACAATTTCTTACCAAACCATCAACTTTTTGTACTGGTTGATTCAGAGGCCACAGTCTACGATCCGTGCTATATTTTTGGGAACCTTTTGATAAAGGACGAGTATCATGTAGTCCGATAGCTCCTGAAGAGTAAGGTGCTTGTCGTTTAACAGGTGGACTGAGGTACAATAAACCCTGAAATAAAAAAGATAGTGTGTATAAGCCATATTTAAGCCAAAGCCAAAGATTTCTATTTATTTGTTTATAGCATATTATCATTTTCGATATACAGTTTTTACAAAAACTTTTCAGATGAGTCGAAATTGAGACGAAAGAAAATAAATGAATGTAATCTTATTATCTGAAAAAAATATTGTAAATTAATATTTTGCATAAAATTCAGGGTCATTTTAAACCGACAAATTAATAATTTTGGATCTTTCCAAACTAAAGTTGCCCTTTCATACAGGTCACCGACAGCTGCGCAAACCAAAATAATATTACTAGGTACCTTATAAAACAAAGCCTTTGATACGTATCGCCTGTACTCCACCGACATTTGCTGCAAATTCTTCTCAACCACCAATTCCTTATCCAAAACCTTGATAGCTCCTTGCAGTACTTTATTTGTAAAAATACATTTGCCCCTCAAATAAGTTTCAGTGTTGTATGCTCTACTAAAATTAGCTGATAGACCACCGTATACAATCCTACACGATATAACAGCATCTTTTTTGATTTGGTAAAGAAATCCAGCATTGACTATTGCGTGAGCGTTTTGAGCTTTTGGCATTATCTGCGAAATTGGTAAAAATGTAATTGCTTTATTATTAAATGTTTATTAATTTTGTATTTTCTACGGTCAGCTGCATAAGCCATCAAGACATCAGGTAACTCATGTTCTATTGGTTTTTTACCACCAGACGCAAACTTTGTATACAAAGCAGATATTTGATAAATACTTTTAATAATATTTAGCGGTCGTCTGTAAGGTGTGCAAAATATAATCCCAAACAATCGATAATCATAATAAGACAAAAACACTTACTTTGTACGTAACCAAACGATATTCATCACTCAGAGGCATCAACAAAACATTTAAAATTACTTTCCCTTTCATATTCAATTGCAAAAACTGTTGCATTGTCACCATTTGCTTCTGCAATCTTGAATCAACTGTAACATATTGAAAAACACAATTTAGAAACAATCCTACAAACAAGTAGGAATGTAATTAAGTAACTTGTACCTATAGTAAGTTGGGCTCCAACTGTTTCTAAAAGAAGAAAAATGTCTGATGGAAATTCGTTGTGTGCATGTTTTATCATCAGATTACCACCAATTGTTCCAATCTGAAACATATCAGATTCAAAAGATTTTCAACAATTTAAAATTTCAGTAGACTCTTCCAGTATACATGTGTTTAGCTGGTCCTTTCAATGCAACAGTAACTAAAATTACCTTGCAGTTATCGAATATTGCTAGCCTAGATAAAGAGACTTCATTTGCAGTCCACTGTTAACTCAAAGTTCTAGTTGTTTAAAATTTTAAATATTTAGCACAATATTATCTTTATTTAATTTAATATAACTTACATTTCTAACTTGTATATGAGCGACCTTCAGAATATGTTCGTACAATTTTGTCAAGTAACTAAAACCATCTAATTTAGATCGTTCCTGAAGTATGATCAAAAAGTCGGACAGTGACCAACCAGCTCCAACGATTAGGTTTTGATCTAGTCCGTTATTTTTGAGTTCTTTTACAGAAGTGATGTCAATCATACATCTAGGATATTCTTCTATAGGATAGGCGCCTGAAAATAAATTATAAATATTAGTCTCGTGCCATCTGGGTGCGTTCCTGGATATATCGCCTGAAAAATAAAGATAGACGGGTCTGGAAGTCTAGGGGAGAAATCTAGCTCAGCAGTAAGATAAAATATCAGTAAGAGTAAATACTTACAGTACCCTAAAATAAGACTGAGCAGTTATTCGGAAAATAATGAATTTTGTTTCTTTTATAAATAACCGTGGAAACAAAAAAATTTAAGAAAATGAAGTTTGTTAATCGGATGATATTACTACAACAACCAATTCTAATTCACTAACCTTTTGCCGTATTCCCAGCAACGAGCATATAAGAATCAAGACCTTTCTTCAAAACTTTAAAAATATCATTCAGCGTATAAACTTTGTACCACACTTTGTTATCTTTCAAATCTATTTTGATAATATTTGGTTCCTCAACTTCTTCATCAGTTACAATATGCCATTCATCATGATGTTCACAAGTGCAGTTTTCACAGCTTTTCTTATCACAGATGTTCAAATCTTCTATGTCGAAGACTTTTTCAGAAACTGGAGCGTTTGAAGCGAATTTCTTAAACGCTTTCAATATCGGTCTGTAGCCGGTACATCGGCATAGATTACCTCCGAACGATTGCTCTATCTCCAACATGGTTAAGTCTTTTCTACCTTTTCGAAGACTGCAATAAAAGTGGACTCATTAAAATAATTTTGTTTAATTGCTTTTGTAGTCTGACTTATTATATAAGCGGCTTCTGTTCACGATATCTCGTGTTTGATTTCCGAATATGGTAGATGTGCTATCAGATTTTTCTAATTTAACTGACATGATTTTATGAAAAAATATTCATTTGCGAGCAGAACGGGCGTGATTAGGCAAGAGGCGTATTATAAAAAAATATTCACTACGAAGTACATTAATGGCCCGCTTAATGGCGTGTCATTAAACCATTGGATAGTGTTTTAGGAGTTGACAACCTCTTTCACTAGTTTTAAAATAAGCACTGGGTAGCAGTATTTATCGGTTAAGGTATCTTAATGCATTATAAACCTTCATAATATTTAAAATATACGTTTACTTCAGATACCGGGAGAAAATAATTTTGTACAAAATTATTTAACCACAATATGAAACCTGCAAAACGCATATTCAATCTTGTAGTGCATCCAATTTGCGTAATGTATTGACGTTCATATTCCTTCATTGTGTGACCGGTGAACCGGCGTCGTAGCCGTGGGCTATGGAAATGTGATTGAGGCTGTATATCCGAATTCCTGTGATTGTTTATCTTTTCAGGTAATATTAATAAATATAATTTTCATACGAATATTATGAAAAATCTACAGTGAAATTATGAAAACTTTGAATCACGATATTATAAGTGTCAAACGAAATTGATGATTCAGGTCCTAAAGCAGTACCTGAATTTTCGAAATCGTACCTTGGAATTTTACATGCTATAATGTTAGAAACCTCAGATTTCTTCGAACAATTCATGATCAGATGCAGTCTCTACGGGTAAAGCTATTACCTGCCCTCTCCCGTTCTGAGAGAAGACCTTAGGCAAAGATCATAATTGATCTTATCTACCACATAAATCAGCAAAAAAACACGTTCTGTCTAATGTGTTTATGTGTAAAAAGAATTTCGCCTTACCCATGCATAGCCATAACCCATCCAGGAGAACAGAATCCGCACTGCGTTCCATCGTTGTCTGCTAGCGTCTTCTGTATCACGTGGTATCCTTTCAGCCTGTTGCCAAGACCTTCGATAGTTGTAATATCCCACTCGTGACATGACGTCACTGATATGAGACACTGAAAACGGTTTTATTAGCCATAAGTTATATACTGTATTGCTTATTTTATGTGTGTGACGTCAATGGAAAATTATGTAGATTTATTGCTTAGAATTTTTAATATTAATGTGATGAAAAAAACACGGATGGAAGTACTATTGTCAATTGTATTAGACAAATTTTAAATTATGAGCATATGAATGAATGTAAAGGCTCGATAAGCAGTTGCTCATGTAAAATACTGTTTTCAGCTACAGCCGGTGAGACTGGAAGCCGACTCGAACATAGATGGAAGCAGGCTGATGATGATGTTATCGTATTTTCTTTAATTGTGAACAAATAAAAACAAAGCACGATTTCGGTAATTAAACAGCAAAAAATATGGTAAAATACTCGTATGATTAAAATTTAATAGTAGAAACACGTATTGCTTATCTTTCTACTGCCTTCTATTAAATTTAATTACATATGTAAACACTTTCCTTTTATTTACAGCAGTACTTTAACTTTACTTTGTATCCCAAGAAAAGAAGCAAAAAGCAGAAGATAGAAGAAACGCGGCAGTTTTACGTATTTTCGGGTTGATTAAAAGAAAAGTAATTTATTATGGATCTTCATGCCAATTTTGATGAAATGTTTTTGCCGTTTAGTCTTAAAAGTGTCCCACTGCTGGGCAAATGCCTCCCCCCTTCCTTCCAAATCCCCCTATTGTTGACTATACTATACAAAACTGCCTATTCAGAAAAGGACAGCAGAAGATCCATGAAGGAAAATTTTGAAAAAGACTGACGCTTACCGAGTTAACAGCCAAAGTTCTTCCATCAGGTTTCGTGACAACCACAGTGCAGATCCCACAGCCTCCTTCACGGCACATGTTCTTCGTACCTCGAAGTTCTAGGTAGTGACGAAGGTAGTCCACCAGCATCACACTGGAATCTACTTCACAACCCACTGTATAGATAAGGGAGTTAGGTACATTTTTGTTTGACGTTAAATTTATTATTGACTGTTTTTTTTTTCTAAGTGGTTCTGTAGCCAGCTGCTACTTCAAAGACACCTTAGTTAGAAAAAAAAAATGTTGGGATATTCGACTCTACAGTTGGAATGTTTAGATTTTGGAATCATGCTAGTGTATTGCAAAAGTCGTTCCTCTGTTACGACAAACATAAACTGCAAAATGAGACGTTTTAATTATACTTATAGATAGTACTACTACACTAGTTACACATTCAGTGACATTCACGCATATTGAGTGTGTACAATATATAACTGCACGTTTGGCGCAATGGTTTAAGCGGTCACCTCGCCGCAACAACCGTAGCGCCGCGTGTGGTGGGTTCGAATCCTACCCGGGACAAATCTTTGTGTGATGAGCACGACTATTTGTTCTGAGCCTGGTTGTCAATTTATCTATATAAGTATATATTTAGAAGTATATAAGTATGTTTATCAGTTATTTGGTTACCATAGTACAAGCTCTGCTTAGTTTGGAATCAAATGACCGTGTGTGAGTTGTCCAATAATATTTATTTATATTTATTTATTTATTTATTTATTTATTTATATTACAACCCAACTGCTACACTAAACGGAATTCCTTTTTTATTTAACTATTAAGTACACCCCTTTTCTGAAACGTCAGAATTTCAGGTTTCGTATCCGAGTCTCTTCCTAACACAGTGCTTACATTATAAAAAATCTAGCAAACCTGAACAAAGTACTCCATTCACTTTAAATTTAACACGATCCATGACTACACACTCAGATGTTAGTACTAAAACTACCTACAATTATTATAGTATTGTAATATTGCTTATTTATGCAAAACCTTATCTCATTTTATAGTTCTAAGTACTCGAATAAAATAGTCCAGTGATAAGGTTGTTGTTTTATATTTTTTAGCAAGTGTATTTCGGACTAGGTGATAATAGGTTGAGGAGTATACTCTTCAATTAAGGCTTTTGGTGTCCTGAAGTCGATTCCATTCGGAATAAAAAATATGTGAATTATGGAAAGTGGTTTTGTACACCGGGTTGTACGTATTTTAGGTAGATCGTGTTCTTGGTAATAGTAAGTAATATAATATTAGTTGTCTGGTGGTATATTTTTGAAGCTACTGAAATTTCAGTGAAAATACATACTCATGAATTGTCACTTTGTCTGTAACATACAAGAATATAAGCAGAAAATGAATAACTGGACCACACAAAAAATCACATTTTGAAATAAAAAAGCCACATTCAGTACCAAAGATTTATTTTATAAAACAAAATAAAACCAATCCAAACTTTAACATCACAACATTGTTAATAGAAAACTGCAAAAATAACAAAATGTTAGTAAAACAAATAAAAAATTACTTAGAAAATAAAACATTACGAGGTACGAGTGGTAGACAAAACATCGATCCAAACAGATAACATTGCGGATACATAGCATAACATGTTATAAAACAATGTTATATAACACTGCAACGTAAGGCTAAATGTTATGAAACATTGTTAAATAACATATGTAGTCACAGTTTCAGACCGATTATTCTATTGGCAAAGAACTTCTCACAAAACAAGTGTTGGCCTATAAAGGTCAATCACCTGTCATGTATTTATCAAACAATTCATTTGATGACAAAAAATATATCCCGTAAAATAACAAAATAAACCAATAACCAAATAAAACTATAAAAAGCTTAAACAAAAACTGTATATCTAACAATAAAAAAACATCAAACTTCATAAAATTATACTAAATTAACTATTTACATGAATCTTTCGTAGTCCCACTTTAACCCTAAGTTAACTAACACGCATTATTAGCCCTGAAAAAACAGTAAAAAAAACATAGTAGCCCGTATTTTAGTAATGTGCCCAGTCTGTTCCCATGTCGTAGGCTCGCCCCCTATAACATTGAAAAACAATTTCCACAAAATGAAAAACTGGTTACATTTCAATTTCAAATATATTACCTTTATATTACATTATATAAAAAGGTCTTAAAACGGATGTTTTAATGCGTTTATAATACCTTTATCTATGTATGACACAACACATTATTTTTTTATTAGTAAAGAACATGAATTTTAGGGTCATTGACACTATTGACGACAAATTGTATTAATCAACTAGTACCTTTAATACATCTTATTCTAAACTATGTCAAATAAAAAAAATGTTAATTGATTCGAATGTAATTTGACCTAGACGTTTTAACTTTTATGTTGGAAATAAATTGCAATTTTGGAACTAAGATATGTTATTTTAAATCAAAAATGATACTCTAATATGTCAATGTTCGTAAAAAAAATATTTATCTAATCTCAGCCCGTAAAGTCACAGCCTATTAAAAAGAAAAAAAAAATCTACTATATTATTCCCAAAAATACCGAATTGTATTATTTAATTCACGGTTAAACCGTGTTTAGTATTAAAAGCCACAAACTTGAATCGAATTCGAAACTACGCCTATTTCGAAAAAAGTAAATGCTGAAAAATATTTACGAAATTAATAAATGATTCACACATCCCCCATTCCCACATTCACGTATTATAAATGGCTAAAGTTATAGTCATTTTATATACAAGTCTACCATTCTACCACTATGTTCCCAAAAGAGATTCATTAAGCCAAAACAAATTATTCTTTCTACTGATTTCATTACGATAATACAAGTACATATTGTACATAATATTATATTACTATTCGCTATGTAAGAAGTTGGTGGCGGAGAGCTTCTAACCGAACGCAACGCTGCATGTGGCAAAAATGCGAAACAAGTGGGAGATCACACGTGTCAAATTGCCTATGCCATAAAAATATCTAATTGCTGTATCACGAAATAACTACCTATAGCTCGATTTTTTACTCCTATTGAGTATTGAAAACCGGCTGGCTATCGAAAAATTGCGTATCAAAACCTGATCAGCGCCTCTAGCGGACGTCGTAGAAAATATTTAAGCAGCACATTTTGAATGTCAAACTTCTGCACGCTAGTGGGTAACCACTAGCGTGCAGAAGATTGACATATATAATAATTATTGACAAATGCCAAATACCAAAGCAAGCTTGGCAGCTAGGCGACGCTATTATCATGCTCACAGCGAAATCAGTAACGATTTTATAATCAGTAGAAGAATTATGGTAAACATAAATTTAGACGTGTAATGATCATGATATTTAGCTGAATTTAAAGTCGTCGGTGCTAGTGTTGGTCGCCATGCAAACAGCTTCAGTGGAGAATGGACCGTCTGGAAAAGAGAAAAAGAATTAGTTATGACATTTTTTTAAGGATTAGCTGTGAGAATTAGCTAGAGGGCATAGATCTCCTACCGTAATGATAGAGAACCAAATTCATTGAAACCAGCCAACTGTGACCATATTTTGTTTATAGTGTCCAATTGCACAATGTACCGGAACACTGTTTATTTCGTCACCCTTATGGCACTGTCGGTCGGACAGCCGACACGACTAGTAAGAAGACTTCAAACAACTAATAATAATTTCATACTAGAATAATCTCATCACATATACCATAAAGCTTTCCGCCCACAGCTTTGGAATTTACAGATATCCTCTCTTAGTGCTCCTCTACACTTTCTAAGGAATTTTGATGCCAAATTTCAACTTTCTACACCCAAGAGTTTGGGTGTGCGTTGTCCATCAGTCAGTTAGTCAGTAACGGAAGAGTTTTATATATTTTAATGATTCAGATTGGAGACTACATTCGTTCAAGCACTGTCGTCAACCTTCAAAAATTAAGATAAAACAAAAAATCCTTACCGATATTGAACCAAGTTGTGGTGGGTATGCCAGATTCCTGTCGAGCTAAGGCGATGGCTTCTCTCAACGCGAATGTCACTCCAATAGCTGCACACGCTGACGGCTCTCCAACGGCTGTTTAACCAAAAATATATAATGTTAGTTTCATTATCATCATCATTATAGTAACTCAAAAAGCGATACCAAAATAAACTCAATAAAAAACAATCGTTTAGCCAGAGGTCAACCTAGAGTTACAGTTGTACAAGCCACCCGAACAGCTTTGACATGACTACACAAAACACTTCGTTGACTGGTTAAGGTCACAACGTTGCTACCATTCAGTCTGGAGGTCTTGGGTTCGATTCCCACACGGAACAAAACTAAACTTGGTGAGCACCTCAGTAATAACAGTAAATAATAATTGTAAATAGATCAAATCTGAAAATAAATTATTGTTGCGTACCCTTAGATCCAAGAATAAGGTTGTTACTGGCACTTTGTCTCAACCAAACATTGAAGTTCTGAGGGATATCTCTCGCTTCAGGTAGATGGTAGTCCCAGGAGCGGTCAGTGAGGATCTTGCCGGTATCTTCGTACTGCAGCTTCTCACAAGTCCAGTATCCCACAAGCATCATAAAACCACCTTCAACCTAGAACAAGGTAAATAAATTATATGCCTCTTCTTCTTTCGTAATTATAATAAACGCATAGAAATATGCTGATGAACTTTAAAACTGAACCATTGTCTTTTTAAAAGGAATTTTGTGTGCGGGTGATTTTAAATGCTTATCTTTAAAAAAAAAAAGAGACACCACTATGTAAGAATCGTAGAAAAGTAGCGCCTGTTCCTACCCCTATGGGTAAAAGGCGTGTTTGAATGTAAAAGATACTAGCTGCCTGTCGATTAGCTGCAATAAGGGCTCACTTGACTTTACTTTTATGCTTGAGCATTTCCTTCAACCTTAAGAAATATTATTTTCGGGACCAAAAAATTTTTAAAAATAGACTTACTTGTCCAATATCGATTTCAGGGCTGATACTGATTCCAACATCTTGCACCAAATCTACTCGCAATATTTCAAATTCACCAGTCAGCACATCGATTTCTACTTCACTCAAAGCGATTCCATATACACTGTATTCTTGTACATCAGGAGTACCAACAAAACCATGGGCTTGAAGATCAACATCATTGTTATAAGCTGCTTTAATTAATTCTTCCCAAGTTGGGTCAGTCAACGTTGCTTTAATAGGATCCAGTCTCGCTTGCAATTGCTCACAACATCTCCTCAAACCAATAATAACATTCTGAGTGGTAAGACTTCCACCAGAAATGAAACTGTTGGGTGTAATTGTCGTGCTGTTGGATTTAACCTGTATCTTGCTGACAGGCACCTTCAATAGATATGCAGCCACTTGAGCTGCTTTAGTGTTGATACCTTGTCCCATTTCTACACCACAGTGAGTTATGATGATAGAACCATCTCCATGGTATACTGAAAGGTTTATGTCGAAACGTTGCGCTCCGGCTGGAGCCCATCTTGCAAAAGCAAATCTCAGACCACGCTTTTTCCACCTATTTTGTGTGTTAAAGGAATCTACCGCGGCTCTCCTAGTCACGTATTCAGCGTTGGTTTTCAATTGTTCATATACTTCAGCCATTTCGCCATACTTTTCTTTGTCTAAGTTAGCTAGACGTACGGCAATTGGATCTAGGGATAGTTCGTAAGAAATTCTTTCCATTACGTATTCGCAGGCTGCAATTGCTTCTACGGTACCTGTAGAAAATAATACAATAGTTTATAACAAAATATTGGCATTTGAAAAGATTTTATTAAGACTGAAAGATCTTGCTGACGGCAGTTCGCTTACTAGTATTTTACATGGAGCGGCTGCCTATCGATCCTCCACAACCCAGTTACCTGGGTAAAACTATACCCCTCGGTAAGACTGGTTGTCAGATTTTCTAATTTCTTATTACTGGTAACGACTGTCTTTGAAAAATGACAGCCGAGACAATTTAACGTGTCTTCCGAAGCACGGAGAACTCGTGATGTTTAATATGATAACCCCACCCTCATCACAACCTCGGCAATCGTAGCTTAACTTAACTAGCGGTTGTCACTAAGCCAAGCTCCTGTCCACTTCAGTCACTGAGTGTGAGAGTGCTGTCAGTGTCATACAAAATATATTTTGTATTTTTCTAAAGATGTTATTTTCAAAAATTTACTAGTTTTTTTGTGTACTCACCAGGCGCTCTGCACCAAGTATTCTTAGCATTATCGGTGATGGTGTCATAGGCCTTAAAGTTGTACTTCTTGACGTCATAGCAGTTGTAGAACACGTCCACTCCGAGAGCTGTGAGAGTCTCGTTAATTTTGTAACCATTGTCTTCATATATTGTGTGGTTTATGTATTGAATTACTCCCGAATTGTTTACTGCGACCTGGAAAAAATGCATTTTTTTAAGACACTCACAACTCCTGCACTACGATTTGCTCTTGAATCGTGGGGCCTTTTACAAACATACAAACAACGGACACAAAGTACAATCAGACCCCGAAACAACTATTTGTGCATCATACTAATAATTGTCTGATGCGGGAATTGAACACACGACCTCCCGACACAATGGTTACGGCGTGGCGACCATCTTAACTACTGTGCCACAAAAAAAATGATAATTTGCCTCACTTCTGCTTTAAGTTTTTATATGTTCATTGTCTTAATTCATTAATTAATATCAAGTGAGAACAAAATGATGTCCAGCATGCGTATCACGTATCTCAGTTGACAACTAGCGTACGTCAAATTGATGTTCAGTCAGTACATTACTTCTTCGACGTAACGTGTTAATCACTATAATCTAAGTAAGAAAACAATATACGTATGATTTCGTTTATACATACCTCATACTCATTAACACAAGGCATTCTCTTGCCCAAAGCTTTCATGTTAGTGGTGAGTGGTTGAATAAAACGGCACGGCCGGTCCAGTTTGTAGCAGACCAAACTGCAGGCGATAGCAGACTGAATGCTCCGGGAAATCTTCATACCGTACCCACCGCCAATACGACGGAGTATCATGTCGATTCTAAGCAAGAATAAATTTATTAAATTATTGGTAGAATCTTTAGTATGATTTTGACGTTAGACATTTGGTAGATAATAATAATGTCCTCCTAGCCGGCTACGGCGGTCAATTTCATTGAAACGGGCCAACGGTGCAGAATTTTGTTTATAATGTCCAAGTGTGTGAACAAAACACAGATACACTCGCTATACCTTCGCTCTCAAAGTCTGGTGGGACGGGCAACCACACAATCAGAGAGAGATCAGAAATAAGACCGAGAGGCTTGACGTGCTTTACGAGGCAGAGAGGTCTACAACCTAAACTTCCTAACTCCGGGCAATCTCTGAAAAATTTATAACAGAAAATCACAGAAAAGGCTTTCTATCCCGATCTAGGATTCAAACCCGAGACTCCTAGCGCGGCAGTCACATACACTATCGACCACGCCACAAAGGCAGCGTATGTTCCTTTTGAGGTCATAAATAATTATTTGGTTAATTAATCCAAATCGGTTTTGCAGGTCATATGAAAAAAATGTAAACCCACTTTCACATTTATAATATTAGTAAGAATTATACCAACTTACTTATTCTGTTCAACACCCAGAGCTCTGGAAATCATAACATGAGTACCATCCAACCATTGCGTGGCTGAATGTACCTCTATACCTTCCTCTGTAGGTTTCGCTACAGTCGCCATTGTTTCCATAGTAAAGTGATATTGTCCATAGAAAGTATTGTCTCCAGTTATAATCTTGTGTACATCTGAACCAGCGTTAGAAGCATCAATAGAATAGAATAGTTTGTTTCTTGCACTGTCCGTTTTGGCTTTCTTAATGTCAACGACCGGAGTGCGAACATTACTGTATTTCACTGTGACTAGTTTAGCAGCTCTGTCAGCTAAGACTTGCGTTTCAGCTACTATGATACCAATAGGTTGGTGGTAGAATTTCACATTGCCGTCGCAAAGGATTTCTTCATTTGCTCCGTACAACATACTGTCTGCTGGTGTGAAAGAATTCAGGCCGGGAATGTCTTTGGCCGTGTAGAATTCTATAACACCATCTAATGCCTGAAAAAATACACAATGCTACATTTTATCTTCATCATCATTTTACCAAGGACACGACTCGACAACAATTTCTTCCAAACTTTGTTGCCCTATTTTTGAAAATTAACAAAAGTTATTCTTACCAAAGCCTTGCTGGCATCAATCTTGACAATGGTACCAAGAGCCACGGTAGAGAGCACGAAGGCGGCGTACACTTCATTCTTCATGGCTGGTATGTCGTCTGTGTACAAGGCTTCTCCTGCACATTGGTACTGAAATAAGGTAAAAAAAATCGTTTTTAGATTGCTGCAGTACAGGCTTGGGTTAGTGACGATATTTTTTTTTCGATATCGAGGAGCTATTGAGAATATTCGTTGTGTAAAGTTTTTTTCAGGATTGCAAAGAACCATTTTTTTAGCGAAACAAAAAAATCGGCAGCGTAAATCAATCATCTAGAAATCTATATTTTTTGGTTATAACATTTAAAGTCATATATAAATCTATTTAACAAGAATATGATGAAAAAACAGAAAGTAACTTACCAGAGCTTCAGCCTTAGTAATAGGTTGGTTCACAGGATATAGACTAGGGTCAGTTGTGTATGTTTGTTTAGCTGAAGACAGACCCCTGGACTCGTGCAGTCTGACCGTGCCTGACTCGAAGCGAGCGGCGCGGTTTGATGATGGGCACAGAGTTAGAAGACCCTGAAACATGAAAAAATATAATTAAGTGACGGTATATTTCAACCTCTTACTCGTTTAGGAAGAGACCCTTGCTCAGCAGTTCCCACTGCTTTTTTTACTCTTAGATCTCACCAGCTAAAGGTAAAGAAAAAAAGAAAAATCATATCGATTAGGAACGACTAGTCTAGTTTTTGTTCAATTAAAATAATATCATAAATGTTGAAAAATACTACAAAATTAACGGACTCAAATTATAATTACTTCCAAAATGATTTTATTTCTTGAAAATGTTGTGATTTTTAACTCTCGTGTTTTGTAATATAAGTGATAGTGTTAATTTATTCGCTCGACATAAACCTTAAATTGACTGGACCGGTTTCGAGTTTCCGGTTTTAGAATTTTTAAATCTAGTTGAGGATTCTTACCTTGAAGAACAAAGCCTTCGCCACATGCTTTCTATACTCCACTGAAGGTTCAGGAGGAGCTGGTTCCACCACCAGCTCCCCATCAAGGACTTTCAAAGCAGCTTGCAATGTCTCATTGGTGAACAGCGACTTGCCAACTAAGTATGCTTCTGTAGCTGTTGCTCTTAGGAAGTTAGCTGATAAGGCACTGTATACGATCCTTGCTTCTTCGACCACGTATGTAGTTTTGTTCAGCTTGTAGAGGAAACCACAGTTGACGATGGCGTGGGCACTTTGAGCGCGGGGCATGAGCTGCAAGGTAAAGAAGTTTAAAAATTCATCTTTGTGCTATGTGCTATGCTTTGGTATAAAATATTGAGTTCGTGTATTATTGTGAGATAAATAATTGTTGTGTGTCTTTTTTGTCACTTTACAAACTTGTGCTACTTTCTCTGGGATATCATTAGGTTACTTTCTACTGCGTGATGGTACTGATTTTAAAACGCTGTTTCTTCTTTTCTTAAAGTGTCTGTAGGTTTAAATCATTAAAATTATTACAATTTGTTCTTACCTTATAAGTAATCAATTCATACGAATCAGTTAGAGGAGGAAGTAAAATATTGTAAAGAACTCTTCCTTTCATGTCTTCTTTCAAAAAGCCTTGCATTGTGCAAGTTTGTTTGTTGCCATGCCAGTCCACTGGAAAATAAAAATTAAACTTTAAACGTATTGCCCAAGGGTGCATTTTTACGAGCCATGTCAGAGAAAATCTCTCCAAAAATAGGATTGCTTTAGGACACAGCGGTGTATGATAAGAAAAACATTTAAAATACGTACTGATTGTTACTTGAGCGCCAACTGTCTCCAAAATTAGGAAAATATCTGATTGGAAATGATTGTGCGCATGCTTGATCATCAGATTACCAGCGATTGTACCGATCTGTAACAAGATTTATCAAAATGAACATAACAGTAACTAAGCTATAATCATTATTAATACTCATTTTTCTATCATCCTATATGTCCCTTCTTCTATCCCAGTTCTTCAGTGGTTTTATACGAAGGCGGTTAGAACATGTATCAAGATTTTGGGATATTTTTCTTCAGTATGTATTTATTTGAGATATTTAGCCATGCGTGTAATCTTTACTAAGAAATATCACTTTTCATTACAGAAACTAAGATCTGCCTACGATTTCGTTCTAATGAAAAAGTTTCCAGGGATAAAAATATCCTTAACAAATCCAGATGTGTACCTTATCAATATCCGTTTAGTAGTGTTGGCGTATTTGAGTATCAAACATCCAAACTATTGCACTTATAGTATTAGTATAAATAAAAGCACTTACATTTCTAACAGGAATATGAGCGACCAGCAGCACATGCTCATACAACTTTTCCAAGTATTTGAAGTACTCCTGAGAAGAGTGTTCCTTCAGGATGCTCAAGAACTGTGTCAGGGTGTTCCCAGCCCCGATGACCAGGTTCTGATCGAAGTCACATTGCTTCAACTCTTCGAGGTGGCTAATGTCGATCAAGAGGTTTGGGTACTCATCGATTGGGAAACCACCTGCAATAGAAGAATGTGTTTTAACACTTGCTAATTTTCTTTGCCTAAATAGTATTAGGTTCAGTTAGAATTAGCTAATGACTGTTTAAGTAACTATCAGATCGAGTTTGAGCCGAACGTTTTTTTTTTCTTTTCGCATATTTTTTTCGTAAAATAAATTTTTGTAAGCGCACTTTTTCAACAAGGGTATTCCCCACCTTTAACCAGTAACGCGATTTTCTACATTTGGAACCATCGAGAATTTGACATTTAAAATATAATATAGTGCCTAAATAGTTTCTACGGCGTCCGCTAGAGGCGCTGATAAGATTTTCATACAACATTTTTCGATAGCTAGCCAATTGTAGATACTCGATAGTACTAGAGAATCTGGCTACTGACCATGGTCAGTGACTTCGGTATTTAAGTAAACATTCATCTTACCTTTCGCAGTATTTCCAGCTACCAGCATATAATCAGACTCTGAACTCTTAGCTTGCAGAATCTCAAAGACCTGAGTGAGTGTTGCAGGTCTGTACCAAGTCTTTCCATCTTTCAATATGATGCTCTTCATAGACCCTTCGTGGACTTCATCACTTCGTACAACGCACCAATCATCCTCGTCTCCACATCCATTTTTACTACATCCTTTATTGCAAAGAGCCAGGTTTTCAATGTCCATGATTCTGTGTTCTTTGGGAGCATCTGTGGCAAATTTCTTGAAACAATCCATTAGTGGTCTGTAGCCAGTGCACCGACACAGGTTGCTACCAAACGCCTGTTCGACGTCCAACATGGTGGCGTCTTTTTTGTTTTCTATGAAACTGTGAAAAATAAGATAGTTATAGAATAACTTATTCTTTTTACCAAATGTTTATATTTGTACATAGTCGTAAGTTTAGGAGACAAGTTTTAACAGCTCAATTTTAATTTTATATAGAGTAGCCTAATTTGATCATTGGGTTAATTAAATTTCAGTAAAAATTGTGATCTAACTTTAAAATGGTGGTCACACTTAATAATACTCGAATGTGTAGAAAGCCAAAAAATTTTGTGTAGGGATCACTGTGTAGCTTGCGTTTTTTTGTATCAGTCTATAGGAAAATAGCTTTGTGTTCATGTACCTATGTAACTTACCCATTCATGGCCATAACCCATCCAGGAGTGCAGTACCCACACTGAGTTCCGTGGTTCTCAGCCAACGTCTTTTGTAGTGTGTGGTACCCTTTCTTCCTGCTGCCCAAGCCTTCGATGGTCGTGATGTCCCATCCTTGACAAGACGCGACTGATACTAGGCACTGTTAAAAATATACATAATATTATTAAAGGTCTACGTTCCGTAGTTTCGTAGATAATCAGGGCTACTTATAATGGTTCCCTTAAAAAGTGTGCACTGTGTTATGTCCGAATAATTTTTAATACCTATCTACAAGCTATGAAAATTTTAGACATTTCATTTGCCGTACGTTTCCACCTATGTAAATAGTTCCATCCCCTATTCAATTGATGAAGCCTTGGTTTGAATATGGTTTTTTCATCATCTCATTTTCAACATCATTCATCTCATTCATCGAAATTAATGGTGTAGACGTGTAACTGTCACAGACAAACAGACAAATTTCCGTATTTGTAATGTTAGTATCGATACAAAAGCGCAAACGCTTTTCAAAACTACCTCATTAGAAAAGCACTATTACTTCAAAAGTTAAATATTTAGTAACCATATTTGTTTTATTTAAATGACAACTCCCTCATTAAGAATTGGTCTTGTGCCGCAGGGACTTTTATAAACATACAAACAACGGACACAAAGCACGACCAGACCCGAAACAATTATTTGTGGATTGCACAAATAATTACTCCGTGTGGGAATCGAACCCATGAACTCCCGACGCAATGTTATTGGTATGACGACCTAAACCACTGCGCTACGGAGGCAGTCGAACTCAAACTAATGATATACAATTTAATGGTAATAAAACGCATGTTAATTGTACCGTAAAATTAAATTAACCACGGTTTAATAACGAATGTGACAATTATTGTAAACGAAAATGACAATGTAAAAATATTATTTGAACAGTTGCTGAAACGTGTTAATTATGTAGTTTTAAAGGCTGTTATCTTTTCATGTTTGCTAACATATTAAAATTGCAAAAGTGTTAATTTTTTTAAGTAATTTATGTACTGTTTGCTTTCCTCACACTTTATTAGTAGATATATTTTATTTATTTGTAATAAAAGAATAAACTTTGATTAAAAGATGCTTAGATTGTTTTATTGCGGTTTGGAATCAATCAGTGTCATGATCAGAGAATATTATGAAAATATCTTGAAAATGTCCTAAACAGTTGTTGAAAATGGACGCCGTTGCGACCCAAGATAAATACTAAGAAATTCTCTTGTGTCGCAGGGACTTTTACAAACAACGCACACAAAGTTCAACCAAACCCGCAACAATGATTGTGTATCTCACAAATAGTTGTTCCATGTGGCAATCGAATCAC
Organism: Anticarsia gemmatalis; assembly: GCF_050436995.1. Classification (NCBI taxonomy): domain Eukaryota; kingdom Metazoa; phylum Arthropoda; class Insecta; order Lepidoptera; family Erebidae; genus Anticarsia; species Anticarsia gemmatalis. The sequence goes on along the minus strand of NC_134756.1, from coordinate 912,589 downwards.
GCTACTATTGCATCGAGAGATCGTGATACAATGGTAAGGGCGTGGCGGCCTAAACCACTGCGCCACGAAGGCTAAAATACTTGTATAAAAAATGGTTTATTATAAAAAACTTACAGAGTTAACAGCCTTAGACGCAGTTCCTGAAGAGGTGGAAGCATTAACGATGCAAGCTCAGCATCCTCCCTCCCTGCACATGTACTTAGTTCCGCGGAGGTCCAAGTAGTTACGGATGTAGTCCAGCAGGCTCACATCGGAGTTGATTTCACTACCAACTGAGAAGAAAAATAAATAGTATAGTTAATGGTCAAATTTGTGTAAAAATCGTTCTATTTATGACATGGCTTTGACTGACGCGACTGACTACGTGCACTCTAAAGCCTAGAGAGGCTTAAACTAAATACTATTAAGTGGTCACCCATCCATGTAAGGTCCGCGCTAAAGGTTGCTTAACACACTAATCGTTTACCGACCGGTGAGCGCAACTAACGTAACTTTAGGTGCCTAAAAATATTTATGAAAGATTATTGTTCGCAAACACAGATTTGGAGTAAAGTCTAATTAAGACTTTATGCACTGTCCGAATTTGAAATAACATTTACGTCATAATTTTAAATATGAGTATTATCTGTGTGCATGATACATAAGTGGTCATTCACCGAAATGAATAGACAATTTTTTGAATTAGCCAGCCGTGAATTATGATTTTTGAAACGAAAATTCTTTAGATTTTTAAGACAAAACTAAATTTTAAATGTTACTGTCTATAATTATCACAGATACAATAACAAAATATGACTGTCCCACTGCTGGGCATAAGTCTTAATGCCCTCAATAAATGTACTAAACCTTTTTTAGGCATGCAATGTTTCATCAAGATGTTTTTCTTTACCTTCAGACCTTCTTACAGCAAGTTATAATTATTTCTAATACACTCATAACTTCTAAAAAATATTGGTGTATTGCCTCGGGTTCGAACCGTCCATGTGGAATGTAAGATGTATTTATTTATCTCGTGTTAAGTCCTGATTGACCTAACCAAATTTAGATACTATTAACATAAATGATAACATAAATACTATTCCATTACATCAACAACCTATTTCCTTCAACATGCACGCAGAATTATGTGGGGACCGCAAAAAATAGGTCACCCAATGACTCGCGACGCCTGTCCATCAAGTTAACCAATAAACCGTAGCTGATGAGTTTCGGTCAATCCATGATTGGTTCAAGCACTCGAAAACTACTGGACAAATGACGTTAATAATATATTGGTCTTCTGAAAAGTGTACTGGGAGGAGATACGTAATGCTCAATCTCATTCTTTGAAATAAATTTACTGTAAATATATACTATCTTTGCCGAATAAAAGACGACAAAGTTAAGCATCCATTGACATGGATAAGGATGACCGTACAATTAGAACATATTATAAGAATGTACTTCATATCAAATGTCAATAAATCAGCATTAAACATAGTCATTAACCCAACCTTTAAACTATTCAATCAATTTGACATTCGGATTATGAAAAATTACTAGTACGGGTAAAAATAATATTGTGGCAGAATGAATGGATCCAATTATACCAAGATCTTTGAAATATATATTTGTCGCTATGTGAGAGCTAATATAGGAAAAATCTCAAGGTAATTTCGATTTACTATAATTTTATCAATTGTTTTCTGATTGAAGTAATTTGAGAGAGATTGTGGGTATTATTCGTAATTATGAAGCTTGTTGATGGAACAAGAAAATGACATATTGTTTTGAAATCATTATGGAAGAATATACGGTATGACCAGAGACTAATTTAGCATCGCAGAAGACCATTTTGGAAAAGTTATTTTATCTTAAGCAGTAATGATTATTTTGCTGCTGCCGTCACAGTGGCTTCCATCTACAAACACTGTTTAAATAATCACTGCAATGCAGTGCTGATAAGGCAATGCAGATAATCAAAATGTACACATAATTATGTAAGAAACGTTAACAACCATAGAAAAATCCAACTGCTTATAAAAAGACGAGGCAAAAGATTTTTTTAGAAGACCTTAGCTTAATCCTATAATTTAATTGGAAGAGTTCCCAGAAGACCTAATTTTGTTTCTAATGACACGTTTTTTTTCCTTGCCCAACAGTGGGACAGTATTTGGGTTCAAGATTATCTACTGTTCTTATCAGTTCACGTCTTAGTATCAAAATATAAACAAACACAGACTAACCTGTATGCTCCACTCCATTGACCTTGAAAGTTATACTGTCAGCCATGACTGTATGCTGAAAGAACTGACGACTGACTGACCAACACTGCCTACTACGGTACAAGAAATACAGTACTTTATAAAAATGCCTGAAAACACACGGGAGAGGGGCAAACAGCTGTGTTTGTGAAATTTTGGATTATCATGATGACTCAGTGTTTGGGAGTTTATGAATAAGTCTATTTGGTTTGTTTGGAGATTTTTTGTTGGGTTTGCTTTCTAAGGTCACACTTGTGTTCGTGCAGTGATTATTACAATGTAAAGTTGTATAATGAGTACATTCCATGCCTATTGAGTGTAGTATAGCTTTACTAGATTCCTATTGCGATTATTCTAATAGGAAAAACAATAGAAAACTACTTTAGCTTGCCGATGGATTCAAACGCGAGACCTTGCAATCAGCAATATTTTACAATGATCACATCGGCCTAGATTCAACCGATTTTTTTTATGAATTGCTCTTGTGTCGCGTGGACTTTTACAAACATACAAACAACGGACACAAAGTACAACCAGACCCGTAACAACTATTGGTGAATCGCGCAAATAATAAATTGTTCTATGTGAAATTCAAACCCACGACCTACCGACGCCATGGTAGCGGAAGCGCCACGGAAGCAGTCAAATTACAGATACCTAAATAATACGCTTATGTATCAGGGCTATAAAAATCATATAAAAATGCAACGCTCAAAGTCTACCGCCGTATGTTTTCATATTTGCTCTTGATAAATAATATATTTTTACATAATTACACGCAATTTAATTTAACACTGCACGTCTGAAAGACAACGTTAGGTAAACAGATAAAAAACACCTTTATGCTAATGAACATACGGTACATATTAGTTTAAGAAAAAATGCACATGAAATGCCTTATATGAGTACAACGTGTTTGCGTTAAAAATGGGTTTAATTTTTTGGATAAAAAATGCATTAAAAACAGTAACTTATTGCGCCGAGAAATAGTATAAATGTGAGTTCTTAAGAGACGCCGGAATTGTTACTGAAAGTGAATGTGGGTAAATAAATAAATAAAATAGATTTAACCCATTAATGTCTCACTGCTGGGCAAGGGTCTCCTCCCGTAATGAGGGAGGAGCGTGAATTTGGATATTAAAATTAATTTCCCCGTTGTTCATCAAGTATACTAGAGCTATGGGAAATTTTCCGTCGTCCTCCCAGACGGGTCACGTATCTCAGTTGACAACTATTTGAAAGCTAATCTGTACCTT